>NC_091130.1:141195451-141235451 GCF_040183065.1 Periplaneta americana | reverse complement strand
TGTGATCTTATAGTATAGAAATTGTAAAAAGATGGAATGACATATTCAACTTCAGTTCACATTATAGTTTCGAAGCGTTTAATAAAGGTAGACTCGGCGCGTTCGGATTTGCATTTTTTGAAATGGAGCATTGCTCACTTGGCCATATCGCCTTTGTCCGCATGACCGGATTCCGTCCGGAATCCTGGCCAGAAATTTCTAAACGGATTTCCGTATCGGCTAAAATCGAAATAAAGAATGTCATGAAAATTATATCGATTGCAAGTTCTTCAATAGCTGTAATATTGAAAGTATAACTTAAATGAATGACTGGAAGCTTATTTTGTTAGTTCAACAGTATGAAGAGCTTTACAATTTATCAAATTATAGCAATGTAATATGGAGGAAGAACATATGGGATGAGATTGGGAAAGATTGAATCAACCCAGGTATGTCCTTCATACTTTAAGGGAACGCACAGGTGAAATTACTAAATCTTACAGTTTTCATTTTTTTTTTCTCAAAGACCAAGGACACCAGAATAAAATTATGTACCGTTTCCTTATTAAGATGCAATAAAGGGCAGGAATTTTTTTCAACGTGATTTTCTTTAATTTTCGACGTGTGGAACCATTTATATATAAATTAATTAAATTAATATATAAATGGTTCCACACGTCGAAAATTAAAGAAAATCACGTTGAAAAAAATTCCTGCCATTTATTTCACCTTAATAAGGAAACGTGTCAGATAATTTTATTCTAGTGTCCTTGGTCTTTGAGAAAAAAAATGAAAACTGTAAGATTTAGTAATTTCACCTGTGCGTTCCCTTAAGTTGGAGACGTATTCATTTTATTTCCATGTTCATTTTACTGGAAGCAAGTAAAGAGATAGGTTTGGAAGAAAATCCCGAAAAGACAAAGTATATTATTATGTCTCGTGGCGAGAATATTGTACGGTATGGAAATATAAAAATTGGAAATTTATCTTTCGAAGATGTGGAGAAGTTCAAATATCTTGGAGCAACAGTAACAAATATAAATGATACTCGGGAGGAAATTAAACACAGAATAAATATGGGAAATGCCTGTTATTATTCGGTTGAGAAGCTTTTATCATCCAGTCTGCTGTCAAAAAATCTGAAAGTTAGAATTTATAAAAGAGTTATATTACCGGTTATCTTTATGGTTGTGAAACTTGGACTCTCAATTTGAGAGAGGAACATAGGTTAAGGGTGTTTGAGAATAAGATGCTTAGGAAAATATTTGGGGCTAAGAGGGATGAAGTTACAGGAGAATGAAGAAAGTTACACAACACAGAACTGCACACATTGTATTCTTCACCTGACATAATTAGGAACATTAAATCCAGACGTTTGAGATGGGCAGGGCATATAGCACGTATGGGCGAATCCAAAAATGCATATAGAGTGTTAGTTGCTCAGGGTAGGGACCAATGGCGGGCTTATGTGAGGGCGGCAATGAACCTCCGGGTTCCTTAAAAGCCAATAAGTAAGTAAGTACAGAGGAATAAAATTATTTCATTTCCACAGAACTATTTTTGCTTATAACTTTCGACTCGGTCATTTCCGGACCAGGGTTCCTTATCTCAAATTGATACATGTGCCCTTCCCCATCATCCCTGAAAGTTTGTAACGCTAGCCCGAAAACACCCCTGAATAATATACACGGCCAACACTGATTAGTATGCGTTACATTTGAAAAACCCTATATATGATTGCACAAAGTGTAAAACAGTAAATTTGCAAATTTTCTATAAACATCGAATAAATTAATACAGACAGAGTTATAAAGGTCACTTGGAAACATTAATTTGACAAGCATCTTTAAGTCACTGACATACCAAAATTATGACCATAGTTGACCAAATATATGGATTTGAGATCGAAACAGTTCGAGAGGCCTAACGTTGAAAGGCAGAAAATTAATAAGATATTTGTCTGAGCATTTCTTTTTTTATCGTGAGTGAAAGCTCATGAATTATGGGAAATTATCGTGTCACATTAAAGGAGTGACCGCCTGTTGAACTCTTGCGTGCGCCAGACCTTGAAGTCGATAATCGACAAGCGGAAACATTTCTAGCCGACTAGGTACCGATGGCTCCTCGCGTTTTCATTTCGCACTGGATGCCCATCTCGTCTTTGTAGTATAATATTCATGAGGCTTTGCCGCAGCCCTCTGGGACACGTACTCGCTGGAGAAATTACACTGCTGCCTTGCTCCTTGATGGCGAAGTCTCTCAGAGTTCCTGCAAGATGATAGCTTTCCTCCAATTTCAGGTTCCTCCACTTTTTTTCAAGTTTGAAACAAACTTATATCTTTAGAATTTCACAGCACGAAAAATGAAAGTTGTTCGAGGTAGTGGCATGGACATTTTCAAATAATAATAACTTCATTACTTTCTCCTTCTCCTTCTTCTTCTTCTTCTTCTTCTTCTTCATTCAAAGATTAGGTTTACAGCCTGTTCCTGCTTCAAAATTGAGTCCCTCCAACGTTTCCTCGGTCTTCCCAGATCTCTTGTTCCCTTTGGCAAGAAGGAAAGACAAATAAACTTACTTCCTTACTGGCTTTTAAGGAACCCGGAGGTTCATTGCCGCCCTCACATAAGCCCGCCATTGGTCCCTATCCTGAGCAAGATTAATCCATTCTCTATCATCATTTCCCACCTCCCTCAAATCCATTTTAATATTATCTTTCCATCTACGTCTCGGCCTCCCTAAAGGTCTTTTTCCCTCCGGCCTCCCAACTAACACTCTATATACATTTCTGGATTCGCCCATACGTGCTACATGCCCTGCCCATCTCAGACGTCTGGATTTAATGTTCCTAATTATGTCAGGTGAAGAATACAATGTGTGCAGTTCTGTGTTGTGTAACTTTATTCATTCTCCTGTAACTTCATCCCTCTTAGCCCCAAATATTTTTCTAAGCACCTTATTCTCAAACACATTTAACCTATGTTCCTCTCTCAAAGTGAGAGTCCAAGTTTCACAACCATAAAGAACAACCGGTAATATAACTGTTTTATAAATTCTAACTTTCAGATTTTTTGACAGCAGATTGGATGATAAAAGCTTCTCAACCGAATAATAACAGGCATTTCCCATATTTATTCCGTGTTTAATTTCCTCCCGAGTATCATTTATATTTGTTACTGTTGCTCCAAGATATTTGAACTTCTCCGCCTCTTCAAAAAGTAAATTTCCAATTTTTATATTTCCATTTCGTACAATATTCTCGTCACGAGACATAATCATATACTTTGTCTTTTCGGGATTTACTTCCAAACCTATCTCTTTACTTGCTTCAAGTAAAATTCCCGTGTTTACCCTAATCGTTTGTGGATTTTCTCCTAACATATTCACGCCATCCGCAGAGACAAGCAGCTGATGTAACCCGTTCAATTCCAAACCCTCTGTGTTATCCTGGACTTTCCTAATGGCATACTCTAGAACGAAGTTAAAAAGTAAAGGTGATAGTGTATCTCCTTGCTTTAGCCCGCAGTGAATTGGAAACGCATCTGACAGAAACTGACCTATACGGACTTTGCTGTACGTTTCACACTGCAGGGACAAATAAACTAATGATTACATTTATTGCTTATGTATATAGTGTCAATAGATTTCAACAGCTCAGTGCACTTTTCCGTTCTGTTTAAAAAGTTAAATGTTGCTTTTCTGAGGTGTGTTGTCTTTCTTTCATGAAGGCTTCACTATTGTTAATGAGAGCGACCAGTTCATCCCTTATGGTTATGCTACTTTGAGATATAGATTATGTGTCGTCTGACTGCTAAAATATACAGGGGCCCCGTCGTGCTGGAAGAACATGTCCGTCCTAGTAGCTAAAGCAGCGTCCGTCATTACGAAACGGAATGACGTCAGGGCAAGCAAAGACTGCGCGGGCAGCGTGGACAAGGCAGCGAGCTATCAGCAACACCCGAATAACTAGAATTGTACGGAATTATGAAGAATAAGAAACACAAGAGAATGTTTTAAGTTATCTTCGTGGTACAGGTCATAATCTCTCAGGGAGCATGTTAATTTAACTCTTATGCAAACTGTTTTCACTTATGTAATGACACTTCAATTAGACCGTTTCTGCTTATGTGTATTACAATTATAATTTACCTCAGTGTACCATCTTCAGATGTATTTATGATACTAAATTTAAATTTAAACCTGGCCGATAGGTACATATGTTGTGGTCTTTGGATAGTGTGTATGTGTGTGTGTGTGAATATACAGGGACATCATTTTATTTTTACTTCAATTTTTATTGTACCTGCGTTTCTGAATGTACTTGACTTCCACCCCTTTCATTAATGTCCTTGCTAACGTCAGCCCGGCCGCTGTTGCTAGCAGTGAAGAAAACAGTACAGAGTATAGTGTGTTTCAGAAATATGTTGCATTTTCTATAGAAGAAAGAACTTATATTATTTAAGTTTATTTTCACACAAGTATGCTGTGTAGCATAACTGAATTTATCTGTGTGGACTGAGCACAAGTGAAGATTAGAGTTACTGAAAGTACGGTACCCTATAATATGGTACGGTACTTAACAGAATTATTTAAACAAGCGTTTTGTTTTACTGTTAGTGGATATGAAGGACGATGATGGAAACTGGAATTACAATATAACCGAATGTGAACAACAGTTTTTTTTAACGCTTTCCTCATTATATTACGGAATATTTTCGTAGAAATGTCATTAATCTGGTAGATAAATTTAGAGCAACAGAGTGTACAGAAAGGAAGAAAAGTGTAAGAAGGCCAACAAAGGGGACAGAAGATGCTGTAGAAGATGCTAGAGAAAGGATGCAGTGAAGTCGTAATAAGTCTGTCAAAAAGTTAGCTGTAGAAATTGAGGTGTCTTACGGAAGTGCTCACAAAATTCCCAGGAATAAATTAGGTTAGTAATATGCTGAATAAAGTAGACATTACATAATGAATATAACCCCCTGAAGAGTTGGGTTTGTGAAAAAAAAAATTGTTACTACTCTACTGTCTTTTGATAAAATACCATAAAAGTAATGATCAAACTGAAAATCGTAATACTGTATTTCCCTGTAACATAAATGGCTACACTACTTTTCTCTCCTCCTATAGCTAGCAAAATGATTTGTTTACATATTGCACTAGTAACACCAAACTCCTGTAATGGAAGGGGAGTAACCATGTTTCCGAGTATAGCCAGGTTAATGTTAAAAATGTTGGTAAAAATAAAGTGATGTCCCTGTACATACTATACCCGTACATGTTTACAGTGGTTACATGGACCATGAAATACTTATATATTATCGATTGTTAAAACAATCAATTAAGATCAATTAACAAACTTGTTATCTAAATATTTAACACTGTGAATTTTATGAATGTTTATCGTGACTGTTCGTTGGGGCAACTAGTCGTTACCTATTTGATGTGGATTAATTGCACTGTATTGTTGAGTATGAATAAATCTTGAAGATTCTTTGCTAGTGATGGGCGAAGTTGTTCTTTTCCCGGAACAGTTCCGACGGTTCCGGTTCCGAAAAAATACTATGTTCCAAATAACAGTTCCGAAATAACAGTCACCAGTGGTGATGAGTCGGAGTCGTTGAGTCGTTCAAACGAACGGTACAGTACCCTCCCTCTTCACCATAGACAAATAACACCATGCAGCTCACACTGTTATTTGTCTATGCACTGGAGCACTCATAGGCATGACATAGTACACATTCTTATCTATAGATGGCACTGCAATGCACATTCGAATCGATTTTGGAAAATTGCTGTGCATGCGGACAGAACTCAAAAGCTTAATGTTAGTAATTACACAGCTGTTGACTACAAGGACAGAATACAACACTTTGTTTTCGTACATAAAGTTATAAAGACATGGTAGCCAACTAAAAAAAAATAACATAACATTTAAAACATATGGTATGTAATTTCTGTTCTCTCTATTACATAATAAAAAAAAAAAACAAATCATTAATTTTTATTTTTACTTTTCTTAATGCACAGTTATAATAATAATAATAATAATAATAATAATAATAATAATAATAATAATAATATATTACAATTTCATAAATAAAAAAGATATATATTGGCAGTACTGAAACCTGGAAACCCCGCAGTGGGTTAGTAAAATGTTGGAATCGCATCTTTACCAAAGTGAAATTTAAACTTCGCATTAAACCTCGCTCTCCAAATCAGTACTTATATGGGTAGTTTCCAACAAATAATGCTACAACATTTTTGTCGTTCTTTGATAACAGAGAAGATAGCACAAAAACTTGTGCTTGTCAGACTTAACCTCAACAAACGACATACAGACATTGTAACTAAACCACTCATTACCATTTACGACTTTAACCTTTGTATAGAATCAGCTGATCAATTAATTAATAATAGTATGCGTACTTTATGACTTTGTAGAATGTTTATAAAACAGAATTAGTCAACTAATGGTGAAATAAACCATAAAGCGCGAATCAATATTACAGATTATTGAATACTTACTATAACATTACAGATGATTGGCCAGTCTTACAAATGTTGATATTAAAGTTCGCGCCACCGCAAGGATTTCAATGTCCATGCGCCCCCCTCCAACCACGTGAGAGTTTCAAGTACAGTGTAACTGCAGCTGTCGTTGGTTCATCGGAACAAGCTCCGACGTTCCGACTGTTATCTCGGAGTCGGAACATACCTTATGCAACGCGGTACTGCGAGCCCGCAACAGCTGGGCAAGTGAGCAGCTCGGAGTCGGAACACTGTTATTTCGGAACAGGAGGTTCCGACCTACTGTTCATTTTTGCAACAGTTCCGAGGGAGTCGGAACATACCTTTTGCCACGCGGTACTGCGAGCCCGCAACAGTTGGCAAGTGAGCAGCTCGGAGTCGGAACACTGTTATTTCGGAACAGGAGGTTCCGACCTACTGTTCATTTTTGCAACAGTTCCGAGACCGGAACAGTTCCAAAATAACTGTTGTGTTATTTTTTACCCATCTCCATTCTTTGCAGTCTAAGCCAAGCCGTTTCGGAGCACACACCACATCAGCTACACGAACAAAGCTAGGTTTGACTGGAGCCTGGAGAGTGATAAACAACAACCAAATGATATTGTAAGTTAAAACATAAGAAGTGATTTATTCAACTCACGCACAAAAATTCCATCAAAGTGTACGTTACGAATATTCAAAATTTCAAGTGCTCCAATATTATGTGTGTTTATCATCGAACAAACAATGCAAAGAATCTTCAAGATTTATTTATACTCAACAATACAGTGCAATTAATCCACATCAAATAGGTAACGACTAGTTGCCCCAACGAACAGTCACGATAAACATTAATAAAATTCACAGTGTTAAGTATTTAGATAACGTCATAGAACAATTACCACAAGTTTGTTAATTGATCTTAATTGATTGTTTTAACAATAGATAATATATAAGTGTTTTATGGTCCATGTAACCACTGTAAACATGTATGGGTATAGTATGTATATTCACACACACACTATCCAAAGACCACAACATATGTACCTATCGGCCAGGTTTAAATTTAAATTTAGTATCATAAATACATCTGAAGATGGTACACTGAGGTACCGAAAACGTTAATGTAAGACATCAATAAATTATACAGACGTGGACGAATTATTAACAAAATTGACGATTTTTATGATTAATTCTATTTACAAAATTTGACTTTTCAATTTAGACTACAGTTGACAATTTTGCATATTTCTATCATTACAGTAGATAGAAATATGCAAAAATTTCAAATGTAGGCTATTCTAAATTGAAGAGTCAAATTTTATAAAAAAATATATATATAATAAAATCTTCAATTTTGCTAATAATTTGTAAATATTATGCAAAAATGTCAACTGCAGTCTAAAGTGAAGAGTAAAATTTTGTAAAAATATATAATAAAAATCTTCAGTTTTGCTAATAATTTGGAAATATCCAAAATGTCACCTGTAGTCCAAATTGAAGAGTCGAATTTTGTAAAAAAATATATACAAAAAATCTTCACTTTTGCTAATAATTTGTAAATATGCGAAAATATCAATTGTAGTCTAAATTGAAGAGTGAAATTTTGTAAAAATATAAAATAAAAATCTTCGATTTTTCTAATAATTTGGAAATACCCAAAGATGTCAACTGTAGTCTAAATTGAAGAATCATAGTTTGTAAAAATATATAAAAAAATCTCCAATTTTGCTAATAATTTGTCCACGTCTGTAATTGTAATACAGATAAGCAGAGACGGTCTAATTGAATTTTCATTACTTATTAGTCAGCTTATCGGAACAATCAATACAAGATGAAACTATTTTCACCTAACTCAGAAGAGAATCTTACTTGTAAACGTTAAGTTTTGTCATTAATAAATCATAAATTCATGGTCTGATAATATAGATTAAAAATCTGACAAGTAATCCGCACATGATCAAAAACACTTGGTGACAAATTCCACATGTGACAAATATGTAAATGACAAATTCGATATGACCAATAGTAGGTTTGTCCAATAGAAGCGTGACCAATTTTCCTAGAATCGAGTAGCGCGCTTTAATAGTAAATTTGGGAACTAATACATTAGATTACTTTCAAATCCTCATAATTGCAGTCTCATAGCTATATTATGAGTACCACATCTTGTATTTATAGTCCAAATTCAGTGCTTCAAAACTCACAACACAAAGAGGTTTGAATAATAATCTGTCCCATTACTGATACTCGTACTTGCGTGATCATGCTCAACATGCTGACCCTCCATCACCTCGTGGTTGTACTGGTTTACGACGCAGTCCTTACTCTTGAGATTTAATGAGTCATTCGAAAGCTATCGAACCATTTTATACTGTTTACCACTCCAGAGCCAAGGCTAATCTGTCGCTAATGCATGCAGATGGAAGAAATGATAACATCGCTATGATTCAGGCATCAATACTCTAGACCAGGCGTCTCAAGGCCAACGCATAAAAGTTTCAACACGGAGCAACTGTAGATAGCGTAGTCAGCTGAAGAGATAAGCGCAGTACCCGAAGATAGCCGATCGTTGATTATGTTACAAGCGTGAGTGAGCTAAGTTGTAACTGTCTCTGGAGAAATTCCACAAAGCGGCGCTTTTGAGTTGTACTGTCAAAATAAACGGTTGTTTTCGGAACGAATAAAATTTCTTAAGTCGTTTGCAGTAATAATAATTTTATTTATTTATTTATTTTTATTTATTTATTTAATGTGCTGCACAACAGCCAGTTGCCAATTACAGTTCAGCACAAATATAACAAAAAACATAAAACAAAAATAATTATTACACATAAATACAATTACAATTAATTACAATAATGACGATGAATGGATAACTAAGAATACTATGAGACAATGTTAATTGAGTATAATGCCTAAAATAATACATAAATGATAAATCGTTGCCAAGAGCAAACTAAGTCTATACATTGAAGGGATCGAATTCGCAGCCATGCATGTTGGCATTTTTAATGCATCTGGAGACTGGTGAAAGAAATTTCGAATTTCTAATATAGAAAAGTTTGTGGGCTCTCATATCTTTTGTTGGAATACGTAAGGTAATATTGTTTAAGAAAGAGTCACAGGATATATCACCTTTGAGGACTTTACAAAAGAACAGATAATCTAGCTCATGGCGTCTAGCATATAGATTTTGACAATTAAAATATTCACATTTTCTCTCATAACTATACCCGGAATTAATGGGAGAAATCTGAATGAACATAAGGATATAAATTTTCTTTGTATATTTTCTAATTTAGCCGAGTCCGTAGTTGTAATCGAGTTCCAAACTACAGATGCATATTCGAGTTTCGATCGCACCAATGTATAGTATAGCATTAAAAGAGAATCGGGCGTGGAAAAAGAATAAGTTATTGACCGTATTATTCCTAGCATTCTGATTGCGTGATTGTAAATGTAATCAACGTGACTATGAAAATACAATTTACTGTCAAAGAATATTCCCAAATCTTTTACGCAATCTGTTCTGTTAATTAGTACATTATTTAGATAATAATTAAATTTCAGTGAAGAAGTTTTTCTAGAAAAGGTTATTACATTAGTTTTGGATACGTTAATTTTCATACCATTGTCTTCTGACAATAATAATAATAATAATAATAATAATAATAATAATAATAATAATGATAATAATAATAATAAATGTATTTTATAATTATATATTATGAGTAAAAGGAAGACATCTGAAGCATGAAGAACCATAAATGTTACGTAATTATTTATGCACAAGGAACTAGCTACCCTATTCCATTATTTCCTTGCCTAGTTGCCTCATAAATGGTGCCTTGTTGATAACACATGTGAGGTTCAGACTGTATACGGACAGTTGACTAAACAACAAAATACTTCGGGCCGTATTAATTGACATTCTTAGCGCGGCCTTCCGGTGGATAATCAGCGAACTAACGATTTTTCGTATTCATAAACCAGTGCTAGCGAATATGATATGATATGAATCCTGTACAAGTAAACAGTCGTTAGTCGGGACTAGTTTAGCACGCTCGTAGCGCGGGCTGGCGAAATGTCTATGAATAGCACTCTTCATTTCTAGTAAATAGTTTTTGGTATCTCTCTTTTTTCAAGTTCATATTATATTTCATAAAATAAAATTCAATTAAACAATAACAATTAAATTACAATTAAACTTGTTGATTGTTAAGGTACGTATTCTTATGATATGTTCTCTCAAATTCTTTTCTCAAGTCCTTCAGTTCTTCATTATATTTGTTACACTGGTCTTGATTCAAATTAGGTAACAATTTCATATTAATAAAGTGGTAACAGTTATCCACTGAAACTTGCAACTCCCACAATTTTGCTTTCCCTATGAAAGCTTTTATTTGTTCATACATTTGCTGTAATAAGGACATTCTTTCGTCGGAGATGGAGACAAAATCGTAGCGGTTACAGATGTCTATTCAAACGTCGCGGTCAATGACGTCATCCGGAGATACACGAACTGCTCCCGCATCTTGTTCCACTCTTGCATTAAAAAAAGAGAGAGGAGGAAGTGCTCTGAGAAGGCCCTATTGAGACGTCTGCTCTAGACTTCCAACACTCCGTAGTGTGAACGTGTGTATATCGTTACAGATGTTTTCCTGCTTAGGTAAATAATGGTAATATGTATGGGTTTATTTTATTTGTCATATATATTTAATTGATCAGAACGATAAAAAAGGAAATGGTTGCGTCACTGGCTGAGAAAAACTGCCTACTGAAGGATGTACTGGAAGGAATGATGAACGGGAGAAACGTTCGGGGCAGAAGAAGATATCAAATGATAGACGACATTAACAGTAAGATATATGGATAATATGCGGAGACTAAGAAGAAGGCAGAAAATAGGAAGGACTGGAGAATGCTGGATTTGCAGTGAAAGACCTGTCCATGGGCAGAAAACGTATGTATGAGGGGGATCCAGGAAATAACGACCGTTTTGTTGTAATAATTAAAAAATATATTTATTTATTTGAAAGAACAAAGTCTGTTACATAACTGAAGCTTCCTTTACTTCTCTACATAATCACCACCTACATTTAAACATTTGTCGTATCTGTTCACTAGCATTAGAATTCCCGTGTTATACTCCTCTGCCGCCAGTTCATTAAGCCAGGTGTTCACTGTCTTCTTCAACTCTTCATCACTTCCAAAACGCGTACCACCCAGGAAGTCTTTCAACTTAGTGAAAAGGTGGAAATCGCTAGGAGCAAGGTCTGAACTATAGGGCGTATGATCAAAGATTTCCCAACCGAATTGATCCAGCAATTCTCGAGTTGAAGCAGCAGTGTGCGGGCGGGCGTTGTCGTGAAGAAGCACAACTCCTCTCGAAAGTATTCCTCGCCTCTTGTTTTGGATGGCTCGCCGTAGTTTTCGTAAAGTCTCACAATAACGATTTGCATTGATCGTAGTGCCTTTTGGCATGAAATCCAGCAAAAGAACACCTTTGAGATCCCAAAAGACAGTAGTCATGACTTTTTGTGTTGAGAGAGTCTGTTTGAATTTTCTCGGTTTCTTGGGTGATGAGGGATGATGCCACTGACGTGATTGGCGCTTGGTCTCTGGGGTGTTGTGAGACACCCAGGTCTCATCACCAGTCACAATTTGATCAAGAAAGGCGTCTCCATCTGTGTGATATCGCATCAAGAATGTCAATGCTGAGGCCATTCTCCGAGTTTTGTGTTGGTCACTCAGTTGCCATGGAACCCTACGTGCACAGATTTTGTGGTAGCCAAGATGTTGCGACACAATTTCACCAAGCAAAGAACGAGAAATGTCAGGAAAGGCAATATGCAATTCGTCGAGTGATGTGCGCCTGTCTTGCAAGATTCTGTCGTTCACTATAGTCTTCAGGTCTTCTGTGATGAGTGATGGGCGTCCGGGTCGAGTTTCATCGTGGACATTTGTTCGCCCATTGTTGAACATTTCGCACCATTTTCTCACATTTCTTTCATTCATTACAGTATCACCATACACTTCTTTCAATTGCCGGTAAATTTCTGCAGGTTTCAAATGTCGGGCATTCAAAAATCGAATCACACTCCTCACCTCACAGTCGGCGGGATTATCAATCACGTCCTTCATTTTGAAGTAACACAAAATGCACAATGGCGACTTGTTGCAACCAGTACTCTCAACATTATGAGAACATATGTTAAGATAGCCAGTTGACCTTCAAACAAGGAAGGGGAGTCAGCTGCGCGGCGGGTATGCTCGAACGGTCGTTATTTCCTGGATCCCCCCTCGTATGTATGTATGTATGTATGTATGTATGTATGTATGTATGTATGTATGTATGTATGTATGTATGTATGTATGTATGTATTTGCCCAATTTATTTATATTGCTGTCATCTTAAATCATTCGTCCGTCCGTCCGTTCGTTTCCTCATTCATTCATTCATTCATTCATTCGCCGACTACCTGAAATATTTCCGAACCACAGTGTGTGGTCGACAAAGACTGGGGCCGAATATTTTTTATCTTCTATAATTATGTACTATAAGGAAACGCTCATGTTTACTGAGTTTTCCATTATATGTAAGCTCATTAACCTAGTAGAAAATGATTTTGTGTTTAAATATTATTATTATTATTATTATTATTATTATTATTATTATTATTATTATTATTATTATTATTTGTATGCATATGTCACTACTGGTAATACGGAAAAAAGCCTGATGGTCGTAACTCTGTCAAAATAAGTAAGGTAATAAGCAAGATGTTATGTTATATTTTATTTAATGACGCTCGCAACTGCAGAGGTTATATCAGCGTCGCCGGATGTGCCGGAATTTTGTCCCGAAGGAGTTCTTTTACATGCCAGTAAATCTACTGACATGAGCCTGTCGCACTTAAGCACACTTAAATGCCATCGACCTGGCCCGGGATCGAATTCGCAACCTTGGGCATAGAAGGCCAGCGCTATACCAACTCGCCAACCAGGTCGACAATAAGCAAGAAAATAAGTGGATAAATGAGTAAATAAGTAAATAAATAAATTAGAAAATAAATAAATAAGTAAATAAATAAATAATCAGCTACCGTAACTAAATAAATAAGGAATTAAGTAAATAAATAAGGAAACAAATAAGTAAATGAGTAAATAAGTAAATTAATTAATAATAAATAAATAACTAAATCTATACTAATAATAAATCTGTAGCCGAAATTTTTCTGGTAATTTTCGATTTTCCAAACATAATTGCTCCTAACATATATAATTAACCACCCTGAAACCGAAAATCGCTTTTTTGACATTTTTGTTTGTATGTCTGTATGTTTGTTATCTTTTCACGCGATAATGGCTGAACGGATTTCGATGAAAATTGGAATATAAATTAACTTCGTTGTAACTTAGATTTTAGACTATATGGCATTCAAAATACATTATTTAAAAGGGGGGGTTATAAGGGGGCCTGAATTAAATAAATCGAAATATCTCTCTTATTATTGATTTTTGTGAAAAATGTTACATAACAAAAGTTTCTTTAAAAATAATTTGCGATAAGTTTTATTCCTTAAAAAATTTGATAGGACTGATATTTAATGAGATAAATGAGTTTTGAAATTAAAATAACTGCCATCTAAGGCCGTGTAATGAATTAAGAACAAATGACTTCGTCTATAAGGGGCCTTGGACAGCAACAGTCGAAAGCTATGAAAGATAGCCTACAGAGAATGTTTCTGTGTTTGTATGAAGTAATATCGGAAGCTAAATTAACCGATTTGTATAATTAATTATTATTTCACCATTGGAAAGTATAGTTTCTGTAGATGGACATAATGCTATACAGTTATTACAGTAACTTCTGATATAATATAATATAATATAATATAATACAATATGTAATATTATATAATATAATTTAAGTTATTTGAAGGGTTCAGAACCATAGTGGGCCAAGCGCCATTTACTGAATACGTAGAAAACAAGGGTTAAAATTAAGTTATTACCATATTTCAATGGAAACCTATAACAAGTAAAATAAAATATACACATTAAATCTAAACGATGTCAATCTTCATTTAACTATGGTTGCATGTAATAAAAATTAAGAAACATGTTAAAGGAATTGTCATTGCACCAAATGAGTGTCTCTGGACCAAAATGATCGCATTTTATTTGGATGCAATTTAAATTAAGTAACATATTAAACGATTTATCCTTCTATCAAACACGAATGTTCCCGGGATCAAACGTCCTATTTTAATTATGTAATTACTTTATATTTATTTCTAACGGGTGCAGCGGAGCGCACGGGTACGGCTAGTAAGTAAATAAATAAGCAAGTAGGCAAATAAATAAGCTGCTAAGTAAATAAATAATCTGCTAAGTAAATAAGTATGTAAGTAAATAAATAAGAAAGTATGTGAGTGAGTGAGTGAATAATCATATCATAGTAACTTGAAATACAACTGTCAGATTTACTCTTAACGAAAAACATGACTTATCCAAATGTTATGAAAGGGGAAACATAGCGATTAGGTTTTTGGAGAGAATCATAGTTCGTCGATAAAATGTTTAAGTACCTGTTTAATTGAGATGTTCTTTTTAATTTGAGTGTCCAGATGCTCGGATTGTTTCTCTGTTTTGTGATTTTATAAAGAAATAATTGTTTTCTTATTATTTGTGCACTTTTGAGATAAGCCATGGAGCGAAAATAAATTCCTTTATGTATCAAAGTTGATATTCTCTTGAGTTCTGAAGACTTTGATATGAAATTTACGTACACAGACGAAGTACAGGAACATCATTTTATTTTTACTTGCATTTTTATTGTACCTGCATTTCTGAATGTACTTCACTCTCACCCCTGCACTAATGTCCTTGTTCCCGTCAGACACACAAACTTACGACCGCTGTTGCATTCGAAGTAGTGAAGTAAACACTGCAGTGTATAGTGTGTTTCATAAATATGATTGCGTTTTCTATAGAAGAAAGACCTATATTAATAATATCGTACTAAAAATTATATTCAAGAAACGATAAATTCAATTTCAGAGAATATGCTTCAAAATGTTTTTAATAATATGCGTACTGAATTGAAGCCTGCATTGTAATGAACGGCAACCATTTTTAGAAACTTGTTTAAAAATTCAGATTAGCTTTTTTTGAATTGAGGTGGCTAGAAGCAAAGGAATGCTAGTGACATTTGTAATAACATGAGTTAAGTGCATCCAGTGTAAGAAAAAGTATCTAAAATTTTAGTGGCAAAGGGATTATTAATCGCATCACACATTAAAATTTAAATAAAAATTTCACCGATTTTACGAAAGCTTAAATATTTAAACCCCATTTTCTCAAAAGCAACTTAAGTGCACTTACAGCCCTTTACTTATGACCCCCTCAATTTAAATGCACTCTCTATATTGTATGTTAACACCAATAATTAATATGCTAAATAAAGTAGACATTACATAACGAACATAGCCGCCTGAAAAGTTGAGTTTTGAAAAAAAAAAATGTTACTACTCTACTGTATTTTGATAAATTCCGTAAAAGTGATGATCAAACTGAAAATCGTAATATCGTAGTTCCCTACAACATAAATGGATACACTACTTTTGTCCCCTCCTATAGCTAGTAAAATGATTTGTTTACATATTGCACTAGTAACATCAAACTCCTGTAATGGAAGGGGGCAACAGTGTTTCCGAGTATAGCCAGGTTAATGTTAAAAATATTGGTAAAAATAAAGTGATGTCCCTGTAGTTTAACAGTGTGAACTGCATCTGAAGTAGATACGACTCAGAGTTGCAATTTCCGCTATCGTTAAACGATATTGACATCGTTTGTGTCGCCAGTTGGTGCATTTTATCGTGAGCACCAATTGTCTCCTCGTCTAGATCCCGAGGGTTCTTACTTTCGTAGCTAAGTGCACAGTAAGAAATGCCTCGGAGTTTTGTTAGCCGTGTTTACACATTTTAGTGGTGGTGGGTCTCTGACGTCACGTTCTGCAGGCTTACTGATAGCGACTCGGCTATTCATACACAGAGCCTCGTGCCTTATCTGGAGCACCGGCGCGCTTCTATTCAAACATTGTTTGACGAGCCCCCCCTCACAATGCTTCATCATCATAGTAATTAAAAGTGAAGCCCGACTTACCAAACTCAAAATACTATACATATTTTCTAAAGACTTCAACTTCCAGACCCTTGCACTAGAGGATCTTAAATATGCTCATAATACGAACAAAGGAAATTCTCAAAATAGCAATATCTACTCAGTTTAATTAGTTCTCGTTAGTGTTGCGGGAATTTAAAACAAAATTTTAGTCACTTGAATAATATCACAGGAAAAATTGTTCCCTGGCCGAGTATCGATACCGGGACCTTTGGCTGAATGCACCAACGCTCTTACTAACTGAGCTACCTAGGAACTTCACCCGACACCGTTCCAGTTTTACCCTTTATGTCCACATAACTCGAGTGTATGTATGTGATGTGATTTAAGACGGCGCTTATTCCGTCGGATCCCGGCCAACTAGTCACTCATATCGAGTGCACCTCAGCACATGTGTGGACTTCGGTCCTGCGTTCATAGACATCTATGACGTAGTGCAGAGGGCGGCCACTAGAGGGAACCCAAGAGTTGGAGCTTAATCTGAGACGATTCTAACCGGCGTCGGAGTTGTATCCGGTGTGGCTTAGTGGATAAAGCATCAGCACGTAGAGCTGAAAACCCGGGTTCAAATCCCGGCGCCGGAGAGAATTTTTCTCCGTTCCATTACTCTTTCATTGTAGATGACGCATAATATCTGCATGAAAATATCATATGTACTTCGGTACATCAAAATAATAAATATCTACTCAGTTTAATTAGTTCTCGTTAGTGTTGCGGGAATTTAAAACAAAATTTTAGTGACTTGAATAATATCAAGGGAAAAATTGTTCCGGGGCCGAGTATCGATCACGGGACCTTTGGCTGAACGCACCAACGCTCTTACTAACAAGGAGAGGACACGCTCTGTATTTCACCGAATGAAATAAGATTGTGTAAGATGAAAGTACAAGACGTACTGTTTAAAGCCATACCTGGTATGGGTGGCCAATGACCCCTCGTTTTGGAAATATTGGCTATTGTTTGTGACATACTTCCGTTAGGTGTCTAATAGGGAAGCATTAGACTGTGTAACGGCGTAGCTCATATGGTTGGGTGCTGAGTTGTTATTCAGGGAACCTGAGTTCGACTCTTAATTGGTCCTATATTTTTTGTCTTTTAATAAAGATTAATAGTGTGATCACAGTAATCTATTTACATATATCATATTTCTCAATGTATTGAAGGCTTCATCATGTTTTAAACAGATTACTAATTAACTAACATTGTATTGTAAAGGATAAACAAGGAAATATTGCTCACGTAGCAGGTCACTGGAGTCTGCTCTGTTTCTATTCCACTTCATTTTGTACCTGATTCATTATGATAAATATTATAAAAATACACAAAACATACACATTTCCTGCACCATGCACAGCAAATGAAAGAAGGTTGTCCACAGTCACACACATTTTTCGGCACTTCTGCTGCGAAACAGACACTCTTCACATTCACAAACACTTCCCGTTCGTTTATCAATTTTGATGCATACCACGCATATTTCAACATGGCTTTGAATATAGGAGCTGACAACTGAAAGTGAATTAAGGAGTGAATTTTGAGGGCATCCTCCCTTGAAGCAATTTGTCGTCCAGTTTGTAAAAGGAAAGAGCTATTTTGCAAATATTTGATAAATATCTTCACCTGTCTAAAAAGATAAACATCACACGACTGGCGTAATCCAGTACATTTGGGTGAAATCACTTTCAGGTTGCACGTTACTTCATTTTCTTCATTTGTAAATATTTCATCATACAAAGAAGGATTTACCTGCCCGTCCCATGAGCCCAGAATTAGAAGAAATGGCTGCTCTTTCACATATGTCTTTATTACTTTCTCCAGGTATTGCTCATGGAATTGAGATGTCAGCTTTCCTGATGAAGAACGTGTTACACATATATTTCCGAATTTAGAAGTGAGTTTATCTACTTGACGTTGCACTCTTGGGCCAAATTGTCCTTTTGGTTATAATAATAATAATAATAATAATAATAATAATAATAATAATAATAATAATAATAATAATATCAAGTTTTGAAAAATGAGAAAGCATTAGGATTCGAACTGTGGTTGCCTGGATGACAACTTAGCATTCATATGAGCTACGCTGTTACATAGTCTAACGCTTCCCTATTAGGCACCTAACGGAAGTATTTCACAAACAATAGCCAATATTTCCAAAACGAGGGGTCATTGGCCATCCATACCAGGTATGACTTTAAACAGTACGTCTTGTACTTTCATCTCACACAATCTTATTTAATTCGGTGATATACAGAGCGTGTCCTCTCCTTGTAAGTGAGCTACCCAGGAACTTCACCCGACACCGTTCCAGTTTTTCCTTTTATGTCCACATAACTCGAGTGGGCTGATAAGACGCTAGAAACCCACATCGAGTGCACACAAACTCTGTGTGACATCCTAAATGGGACACCACACTTCTATGCCAGACTCCACTGAGAGGCCATTGAAATCTACAAACACAAGAATAACTTCAGTCGGAAGGAATAAGGCCTTGAAGTCAGTCAAGCATGGTACCCAGCCCTGAGAAACACCGCATTAAACCATTCATATAACAGCCGAACACGACGGTATAATTGGCGCCAGCGTTTTTGGCCTGTGTTCTAGAGTATAGTGCCCAGTTTGTGAGCATGTTGCTAGTGCAGCTGAGAATGGTACCACTTCCTATACACGTCGCATCAGCCATTTGCCAAACACAGTTGTCAGACTGACTACGCTAAAGGTAAAACACTCGCACTTAACGTTCCCATTACTTATTTCACACGCCAAAAACGGTGACGCGGACTACAAAGCAACACGTCGGCCAGAGGTGCGGACCGCGGCGACAACTGCGACCTTAAATACCGCAAGGCAACCAGCCACAATGACGTCATGCGCGAGTCAAGAACGGAAGCGCTATGTTTTGAATATTGCCTGGCTATAAATTATTTTGTAATCTGTGTTGGTGTAAAACAGGGAATGAATGATGGTGTGAAATACCGAAAATAAATTACTTATCATTTTCTGTTTATAGACTAATTTTAATATTAATTTTCTTCTTTTTTCAGGTATGGAAAAACTTTTTAAGAATCACAATATAGCTACCGTCCAATATGTAAGTAAATATAAAATTAAGAATATTGATGCTCTATTTATTTATTTATTTATTATTTTGCTAATACATAATTATTACATAACATATAATATATACAGAAAAAACTTTAGCTCGCCCCTGAAAGAGGAGAACTCGTGCTCAGGGGCGGATTCCTGAATTGAAATTAATAAGTACACAATACAAGTTGTCTTATGTCAACTATTCAATTATAGTATATAAATTTAAATTTACAATTTTTCAATTTTTATCAAATCCATACATAACTTTTTTAATTTAATACTAGAACTACTAGAATTGACAAGATTAGGATATTTAAATATAAATTTGTTATATATTCTTGGGCCTAAATTACTACTATGGTTAAATACTGTAACAGTGTTGCATTTTGGTTCAAACAATCTTAAAGAATTCATACCTTTTGTTTCATAACTATGAGAATACAATTCAAAATTATTTCGATTTTTATGTATGAATTTTATTAATACAATATAATAAATTTGTCTTACGTTAAGTACATTAAAGTCTAAAAACAAATTTTGAGATGGAAAATCAATAGGTTTATGAAGACATATTTTAATGATTTTCTTCTGTACGGTAATAAATAAAGTGGATTAAAATTGGATTTAAATGAGCTACCTCATCCTATAATTCCATACATAATTACCGATTGAAATAAACTTAAATATATTGTGCGTAATAAACTTATTGACAAGTAATTCCTCAATAAAACAAAATAATATACTATTTTACGTAATTTATTACAAAGGTAATTAATGTGTTGGTTCCAATTTGAATGATTATCGAAAATTATGCCTAAATACTAAACTTCAGAGGACTCTTTAATAATCCGACATTTACACTGTATAAGACAATAATCAGAATTATTTTAATTACTGAGAAGTAAAGCATTATATACTTTAAATAATTAATTGAAATTCTAATTTTTGGTAATGTACTTTTGTAATCCATTATTTTGGTAACAGGGGATAAAATATTGTATATGATTTCATTTTCATATTAAAACGATTATTAATTAATTAATGAGATTTAAAAAATTACATATTTTAATTTGAAAATTATTTATTGGTAATTTTGAAGTTGATATTTATCTACATATTCAGATAAAAATAACTACTGGTAAATGTACAGAGTTAATCGTAAGTAATGCCATTAATTTCAGGGGGGGGGGCTACTCTTTGAGATATTTTAAGTACAAAAGTTTAATATAGTTTTCCTCGTTTTTGTTTCCTTTTCGAGATAAAAATTGTTTTATGTGAAACATTTCATAGCGTGTTTTGGGAAAGCCTTTCTTTTAATTCCCGATATGCTCAGTCAGTTTAAGAGATGGATTAGTGAAAGAATTTTAGTTTTATCCTTTAAATGTGCAGAAATTTGATCCGAACAAACGTAACTTTGTAAAATTCCTTTTCATTACGAAACCTACATTTGTTCGAATCAAATTTCTGCACATTTAAAGGGGAGGTGGTCCAAATTTTGTTCCTGGATCTGTATACGTTTTCAAGGGCCGTTTCGGCCTCATGTTATTGGAAGTAAGGTTGTTAGGTTTCTTCTGATCGAAATCGGGATATCAATAGCTAATTTACGATAAGAAGTTATCAAGGTTTTATAATATGATTTGTAGTTGCTTTCTGCAAAGCAGTGTCCTCCTTTTTAATGTCATTTTCGCCTTCGTGAGGGCACACAGTTCACTGAGCACTGTAGAAGTCTTTTCCTTTTATTAACCACAAACATGTTTTGCACCATTCACTATTAAATTTATTTTCAAGTGTGTTTCTTTTATGGAGCTGATGCTGCAGTAGTTTCATTTATCTGACAATTAATCTGTGTTTAAAAATAGTTCGCTAAACTATAAAACACAAGAAATACAGTATATTACAATATCTGTCATTAGGGTAAAATACGCTATACATACAAGAAGATACAGTAGTTCGCTCTCCGTAATTGAACCAACATATAAGACTGAAGCAGCAGGTCTAAAGCACAGTTAGGCCTATAATTTGGGCTCAAGATTGTATATCATTTTATAAAGAGGAATTGAAAATTGAAATTATTAACAATAAATATTCAAGAAATAAGTGCTGGAACTGTTTTTAAATTCAGAATTATATTGTAATTTTTATACTAGACAACAATGTAGTTTTATTATCTCAACAATAACTCTTCACTTTCTACAGTTCAATTCTACTCCCGTCAACAATAAGATTTGCTCTCCACACAGTAACACAGTATTCTTTAGTGCACTCCACAGACGACAATGACAATTTACTTGGACTGTTACGAACAACAATGACTGTTAATCTTAACTAATATTCACAAAGCACTATTTACAACACAGAACTGTCAGTTCTCAGTTCACAGCTCGTTTGTCTTGGCTAGTTCTTCTAGCTCAGTCACTCGCGTTCACAGAATCTCGAAACCCAGACCTTCAGAGACGATCCGCTGAACTTCGAAATCGGGTCCCCCAACTGCGGTCCACTGCACTCGAACTCCGGGCTTCAGGCTCCACAGTTACGGACACAACTCAAGTCGCGCTCTGGTCTCGAAGCTGGCTTCACTGCTACACAAGACTGGCTGCTTGCTGTCCAGATCTGCCTGTAACAACACTGGCTTACTGACTGACTGATTATGTCGCGTTCACTCGCGCGTTGTATTTATAACTAAGCCATAGTTTCTGGAGAGTTCGCGGTCGGCCGACAGATGTTTAGAAGATAACGGCTATCCAGACTTCTCTGGATCTTTCTCCTCACTCCACTCTACTCCTTAAGCCACAGCACATGCCACAGGAAGCAGATGCGCGCGCAACCTCCGCGCCGGCCGACCTTGCACTTCCTCCGTCGGTCGTGAGATCGAATCTCACGTGGCCGTCACAATATTTAATTTTTATTCTATATTTTTTGTCACTTTAACAATGTCATATTCTTAACTTAGTATGCTGATGTATGGGAATATCCAGTATGTAATATATAGACATCGGATTTTTAGGCACTAAAAATTGCAGTTTTAGGCGCCTAAAATAAGCTCAAAATTTGTAAAATTAGGCTCTATTTTAATGAAAATAGGCATTTTAGGCACATCAAGGTATCATACTTATTTCTTTCACTGAAATTTTTAGTTATACACTAAAATACGCACAAAAAAGTATGTTTAAACATTAAAAAAGAATACTATATTATATTTATCAACAGAGCTGCACAAATTTAATATATTGAAACTAATGAAATAATGATTATTGATATCAAGATTACTCATTTTAAGTTAATGAAATTCAGTTCCATGCTCAGACTTTATTACAATTATCTGCACAGTACACCACCAGAATTTTTTCTAAATTCTCCACAGTTAACCTTTGCCTTTTGTCACTGAGAATCATTTTGAAAGCAGAAAAACTTCTTTCAACCGAAACTGATGTGAGAGGCGCAAATTTTAAATTAGGTACAATAGAAACATCAATACTTACTGGAACATTTACACTTTCCCCCGATATCACTCTTGATACTTTTTCCAACAATGAAAATCCTACATTCTTATTTAATACGTTGTCCCACTTATTTTTAACTTTTTTCCCAGTTTCGCCCAAAGCAGAATGTATGTTCACTTGAGCTTCCTTTACTATTGCTATTTGGCTACAAAGAGATTGTTTTTCACGTTCTAATTGTTCAATGCTTGCAGGTATGAAAGAAAAGTTTGATGTTATGTAAGCAATATCGTTTTTCACTCGTGAGTCATTCAGACAATCTTTCACTGCTTTCACACACGCTGCACTATCAGTTTCAGGTAATTTATCAATAACTGTGACCACTTCTTTAAAATACTTAGAATAATACACCACTGACTGGATCCAGGTTCCCCATCGTGTAACAACCGGCTGAGGTGGGAGTGGGATATCTGGAAAGTTCTCTCTGAATATTGAAATCCTGGATGGGGCTTTACAAAAACATTTTTTTGTGTTAGAAATAAACGAATTGACAAGAGGAAATTCATTCCGGATTGTTTCAGAAACCCTGTGAAGGCCATGTGCTAGACAGGTTACATGCGTGAGGTTAGGATAAAATGTTTTAAGAAGTGGAGCTGCAGCAACCATGTATGAGGCAGCATCAGTACAAAACAACAGAACTTTAGAATCGTCTATATTACCTGAGTATGAAGACTGTAGGCCTTTATTTACAAAATAAGCAATGGCTTGGCTATTCACTTTCGAAAGTTCCTTAACACATACGAGGTGTGGAATCGAAGGTCCATCAGGACTAAGTTTTCCTACTACCATATTTGCTATATACCTATTCATAGGATTTGAGGTTTCATCCACAGAGACCCATATGTAAGAATCACCTATATCCTCCCGAATGGAAGCTAAAGTTTCATTGTATATTCTGTCTAAGTAATTTTTTCTTAGGGTCGACTCAGATGGGATATTTTGTTTGCAGTATTTTTGTAAAAACTGTCTTAAAACCGGATTTTCAATTGCATTCCAGGGAATGTTAGCAGCAACAAACGCTCTGGTTAAATCAGCATAGAAATTGCTGCTGAGATTGGATGAAGTAGGCTGTGTTAGTAAAGTTTGTTGCAGTTGATTTTTCTGCTGAGCTTTAGCCTTATGAGCCGCTCCTTGCACATGCTGCTTTAGGTGGCACTTCTTTTCTTGCGAAATCTAAAAATGTAAAGTAAACTGAATTAAAATAAAATCCTAATTGTTGTATTGCCGTATTTCTATCACAAAGTTAGTGGGTTCGAATAATCAAAATTTTAATGACCTGCAAATACTTTAACTATCGGAATTTAAAAGGTTAAAGTGTAGTGGTCTTAAAAAGAATTATACCTCAGGATAGCTCAGTCAACGTATAAATATTATAGGCCTACTCATTAAAATTAACAGAATTTATATATTTCAACTATTGTTACATACCTGTTTGCTACAAATCTTGCAGAATATTATTTTTCCATCATAAGTGAATTCTGAATATTCTGTTAGCCATTGCCGGATCAATGTAGATTTTGCACTTATATTTTTCGGCATTATCGCGTTAAACTTCACAGGAAAACGTCCTACCGCTCAAAACTTCTCAACACAAATAAGGTGAGGGAAAGAGCAACTGTTAACGAGCATTCAAATGAACCGTTGTTATTGAGATTCAATTGGACAAAAATACAAAGTTCCACTTATTGTTGCATTTCCTGGTAGTGTTAACACTAGGAGGGCCATTCTTTTAAATATTTTGTAACGGTTTACCCTACTAATTCGCAGTTTTACGACTTTTCATAAATATTTCAAAAACACTCTTTCTCCAAAAATTGTGATTTTATGACACTCTGAAGGGCAGTACAGCTAATCGGTTTCAGACCGAAAACAGTCATTTTTATAGTATAGTATATCTCTGAATCGGTAGCAGCACATGTTGTGATTGTTGCCTGCTTCAAAACTAAGGTTGGTTCTTTGTCGGCATTTATGCCTCCAAACATGTTAAATTCGGTGAAATCTATTGCGAGTGTCGTGAGATTCAAAACATTTTGTTTCCTTTATCAATGGTTTCATGGCCGGTGTGAAGCAAACTTTCCACTTTTTAAATGCCTTAAATTTCGCAGTGAATGCATTTATAAATTATAAAAAGTAAGAGTAAAATGCGAAACTTTACAGTGAGTTAGGCATTTTTAGGCGAATATTAACAAATTAGGCTCTAATAACCGTTTTAGGGCATTTTAGGGCACTATAAAACTCTTTGAATACCTTTCAATTTCCATGAAACACAAATATTAATAATTATTTTTACTTTTCTCCTAAAGAAACAAAATAGGCATTTGCCCTAGAATCCGATGTCTGCCTAATATATAAGTATGTATATTTTTTAGTTTATACTTCATTATTTGTCACACCCGATCTCAAGCATCTTGCTTTTTCGGATGTGACTCAATTATAATTTATTAATACAACAATTATTATATTATATATGTTGTATTACATGACATTGGTATTGATAATTATTTCTACTAAATTGACCACATCTGTGGAGTAACGATTAGCGCGTCTGGCCGCGAAACCAGGTGGCAAGGTTCGATTCCCGATCGGGGCGAGTTACCTGTTTGAGGTTTTTTCCCGGGTTTTCCCTCAACCTAATATGAGCAAATACTGGGTAACTTTCGGTGCTGGACCCCGGACTCATTTCACCGGCATTATCACCTTCATCTCATTCAGACGCTAAATAACCTAAGAAGTTGATAAAGCTCGTAAAATAACCTACTAAAATAAATAAAAAAATTCTACTAAATTAATTATACAAAATATTAAAAAATCAGGAACATCTGTAGCCCTATTAGCAAACTTCGTGTTTCGGTGTAGTTCCATTTAATTCAACAAATACCACAATTAATAGACAGCATTATTTTATATATTTATATATACAGGGGTGATTCACGAAGAGTTACCGCCACGTACGGAGCATATTTTGACTAAAAAAGTCATATAAAATGGATCCTTACTTATGGCTTTTAAGCAACCCGGAGGTTCATTGCCGCCCTCACATAAGCCCGCCGATGGTCCCTGTCCTTAGCAAGATTAATCCAGTCTCTACAATCATATACCACCTCCCTCAAATCCATTTTAATATTATCCTCCCCACTACGTCTCGGTCTTCCCAAAGCTCTTTTTCCCTCCGGCCTCCCAACTAACACTCTATATGCATTTCTGGATTCGCCCATACGTGCTACATGCCCTGCCCATCTCAAATGTCTAGATTTAATGTTCATGATTGTCGGGTGAAGAATACAATGCGTGCAGTTCTGCGTTGTCTAACTTTCTCTCTTCTCCTGTAACTTCATTCCTCTTAGCCCCAAATATTTTTCTAAGCACTTTATTCTCAAACACCCTTAACCTTTGTTCCGCTCTCAAAGTGAGAGTCCAAGTTTCACAATCGTAAAGAACAACCGACAATACAACTATTTTATAAATTGTAACTTTCAGCTTTTTTGTTAGACACTAACAAACATATGTTTCTCTGCATGGGACCATGAAAATTTTGATAGATACTTATGTGTGCAGACGCAAGAATTTTACTTTTTTTTTTAAGGAATTAGAAGAATCTGTTGGGATTTGTAATTTTTATTAATGTTTTCATATTTGAAAATCTCGCGAAAAATAAATTTCCATAATTTCTTTTCTTTGCTTCGAACCTCGAAACCTGTGATAGATACTGATATAGACACGCGAATTTAACACTTTCTGAAAGAATTAGCACAATCGGTTGGGATTTATAATTTGTATTAACGTTTATACAAATCCCATTTTTGTCGCCTAGCGCAGACTGGATGATGAAAGCTTCTCAACCGGATGAAAACAGGCGTTTCCCATATTCATTGTGTGTTTAATTACCTTCCAATTGTCATTTATATTTATTACTGTTGCTCTAAAACATGGGTCCTAGTCTCAGTATTTTCAGAGTTATATTAATTTGAAGTTGTTCGTAAAATACCTTTTTTCTTTGGTTTTAAAGATAAAATAATATTACAAATAGAGAATACACTATTCAGAAGTATCAATCATTTCTTTAATTAGCTAGTATTCGGAAGCTAAAAATGTGTTGTGAATTCCATACTTGCTTCGTACAGATTTTTTTTTCCGATTTTTAACTACAAAATTACATTTTTCTTACGCACTTATCACAACAATTATTGCACATCACGTCACTCTTGTAAACTCTTTACGGTTGTACATTAGGATGCAAAACTGAACTGTAAAGTATCAAGTTGCTAGAAGTTGTGTGATTTATTTATTTATTTAATTATTTATTTATGTGTGTACGTTTGTATGTATTTAATTATTTATTTACTTACTTATTTACTAATTTATTTATTTATTTTATTTATTTATTTATTTATTCATATATTTATTTCTTTATTTATTTATGTATTTATGTGTGTACGTGTGTATGTGTGTATTTATTTATTTATCTATTTATTTATCTATTTATCTATCTATCTATCTATCTATCTATCTATCTATCTATCTATCTATCTATCTATCTATCTATCTATCTATCTATCTATCTATCTATCTATCTCTATCTCTATCTCTATCTCTATCTCTATCTCTATCTCTATCTCTATCTCTATCTCTATCTCTATCTCTATCTCTATCTCTATCTCTATCTCTATCTCTATCTCTATCTCTATCTCTATCTCTATCTCTATCTCTATCTCTATCTCTATCTCTATCTCTATCTCTATCTCTATCTCTATCTATATCTATATCTATATCTATATCTATATCTATATCTATATCTATATCTATATCTATATCTATATCTATATCTATATCTATATCTATATCTATATCTATATCTATATCTATATCTATATCTATCTATCTATCTATCTATCTATCTATCTATCTATCTATCTATCTATCTATCTATCTATCTATCTATCTATCTATCTATCTATCAATATATCTATTTATTTATTTGTTTATTTATTTATATGTTTATTTATGCATTTATTTACATATGTATTTATTTGTGTATTTATTTATGTATGTGTGTTCGTGTGTATATATTTAGTTATTTATTTACTTACTTATTTGCTAATTTATTTATATATGTATTTATTTATATATTTATTTGTTTATATATTTATTTGTTTATTTATTTATGTATTTATGTGTATGTGTGTATTTATTTATTTATCTATTTATCTATCTATTTATCGATTTATTTATTTATCTATGTATTTATGTATTTATTTATTTAATAATTGTAACATATATGATATTCTTATTGAATTTGGTATTCCCAAGAAACTAGTTCGATTAATTAAAATGTGTCTCAGTGAAACATACAGCAGAGTCCGTATAGGTCAGTTTCTATCTGATCCTTTTCCAATTCACTGCGGGCTAAAGCAGGGAGATGCACTATCACCTTTACTTTTTAACTTCGCTTTAGAATATGCCATTAGGAAAGTTCAGGATAACAGGCAGGGTTTGGAATTGAACGGGCTACATCAGCTTCTTGTCTATGCAGATGACGTGAATATGTTAGGAGAAAATCCACAAACGGTTAGGGAAAACACGGAAATTTTACTTGAAGCAAGTAAAGCGATCGGTTTGGAAGTAAATCCCGAAAAGACAAAGTATATGATTATGTCTCGTGACGGGAATATTGTACGAAATGGAAATATAAATATTGGAGATTTATCCTTCGAAGAGGTGGAAAAATTCAAATATCTTGGAGCAACAGTAACAAATGTAAATGACACTCGGGAGGAAATTAAACGCAGAATAAATATGGGAAATGCCTGTTATTATTCGGTTGAGAAGCTCTTATCATCCAGTCTGCTGTCCAAAAATCTGAAAGTTAGAATTTATAAAACAGTTATATTACCGGTTGTTCTATATGGCTGTGAAACTTGGACTCTCACTCTGAGAGAGGAACATAGGTTAAGGGTGTTTGAGAATAAGGTGCTTAGGAAAATATTTGGGGCTAAGCGGGATGAAGTTACAGGAGAATGGAGAAAGTTACACAACACAGAACTGCACGCATTGTATTCTTCACCTGACATAATTAGGAACTTGAAATCCAGACGTTTGAGATGGGCAGGGCATGTAGCACGTATGGGCGAATCCAGAAATGCATATAGAGTGTTAGTTGGGAGACCGGAGGGAAAAAGACCTTTAGGGAGGCCGAGACGTAGATGGGAGGATAATATTAAAATGGATTTGAGGGAGGTGGGGTATGATGATAGAGACTGGATTAATCTTGCACAGGATAGGGACCGCTGGCGGGCTTATGTGAGGGCGGCAATGAACCTTCGGGTTCCTTAAAAGCCATTTGTAAGTAAGTAAGTAAGTAAGTAAACATAAAATATAATATATACAGAAAAACTATAGCTCACCTCTGAAAGAGTAGAACTCGTGCTCAGGGGCGGATTCCTGAATTGAAATTAAGAATGATATAGCTTTAGTTAAAAATTGGGAAAAAAATCTGTACAAAGTAACTAAGGAATTAACAACACATTTTTAGCATTCTCTATTTGTAATATTCCTTTACCTTTATAGCTAAAGAGAAGAGGTATTTTACAAACAACTTCAAATTAGTGTAATTCTGAATATATTGAGAATAGGATCCATGTGTATATCAAATATAAATATGTCTTCGGAAGGGGGAAAGAAACTGGTCACCCTACCCCATTATCTCCTGGCCCACTTGCCTCATAAGTGGTCTTTCTTCGTATCACATGTGAGGTTCAAACCTGTCTTCGGACAGTTTACTAAACAACGTGTCCACACCTGTGGAGTAACGGCTAGCGCGTCTGGCCGCGAAACCAGGTGGCCCGGGTTCGATTCTCGGCAGGGGCAAATTACCTGGTTGAGGTTTTCTCCGGGGTTTTTCCCTCAGCCCAATATGAGCAAATGCTAGGTAACTTTCGGTGCTGGGCCCCGGACTCATTTCACCGGCATTATCACCTTCATCTGGTTTAGACGCTAAATAACCTACTTAAAAAAAACAATAACGTCTTTGGAAATAAGCTCGATAAATGGCTGTAACTCCTCGTGAATCACCCTGTATATAAACAATAAATGAGAACATGAAAAAAAAAACTTTGTACGTAGAATAAAATTAAGTGTTATTGATAATATCTGTGGGGCCAATTAAATATAACAGTGCATATGGAAATACGTCTCCATTTAAAAATGTAAAATATATGCACATAAATTGCCTGATATATTCTGTGATAATTCTATTCAATCTGTTCATATGACTATTGCATTTTCCATTTAACTGTTAGCTGATCTATGCCATAGCAGCCTCTGTTACAGGCCTTCATGGCTTACATGCATATCTCTGCATTAAAATATGAAGCCGCGGCACAAATGTCACACAGAAATTCATTGTGGCCATTGTAAAACTTCTGCAGTGACATTAGCTCTGGAAACGACCTTTATTTCCTTAAAAAATGTAACCATTATGAAAGGTATCCAGAATGGATACTTGTGCACGTGAGAAATGCTCCCTATCCTGCAAATCAGCTTAACTGTTGTATTATCAGTAAGTGTATTTCATTTATTTTGTGTTGGTATGGGTACAGTACTGTCACGTTAATGCTGTAGAAGCTCCGGTCAAATCCGATTACGGATATTATTTTTATACAGATTTCATAAAGCGGCTGTGATTCATGTTGAATTATTAACGTGTCGTATTAGTTGCGATGTATAGATCCTTCATTAGAAATATTGTGGACTACAACTGACGGCTTACATGCGAATTCAATAATGCTCTTTCGTCGAAAATATCGGAAGCATGCTGTTACGTTATTTCATCATCTGCCGCATCTACCACCACCACCACCACCACCACCACCACCACCACCACCACCACCACCACCATCGTCAACATCGTCACTCCACAGGTGTGCACATGACGATATATAATACTAGTGGCTTGTGCAGCAAATACTACTGCAAACTAAGTTCGTTAGACGTTCAAATAAAAATTTTTCAGATTTATTTTCAATGAAGAATACTTGTCTTTTTGATAGTTATTTGCTTCCATAATAATGAAACATACTCCCTCAAATACTTTTTCTTGAACCCATCCAACTTCAGTTTTTGCGTTTCAACGCGAAAACGCAAGTATCAATGTCAGGACGATAGCAATAGCTATTTCACGTCATTGTGGATTGTAGGCAAAAGTTAAAAAAATGTCAGGTTTGCTAAGCTTTTGAACAATAGCATTTTCGTATAGCTGCTGCATCTAGAACTTGAAATGTAGAGCGTAAAATCATTTTATCCTACTAAGAGATCTAGCTGAAATGATCTGGAGACTACAACATTTTCTAGGCCTCTTATTTTATCAGTAAGTAATACCTTTTGATCTTTCCTTAGGAACTGTAATTTTTGTGCTCTCTCGAGCCAATACTGAAGACAACGACACATATCAATATCTACACTACACCGCCATTAAGTATATGAAAAAGACCCAACCCCACTGGGTTAATAAGTATAAAAATATTTGATTTTTAATAACAATATTATTATCTTACTTAAGTTTTGTAGTTATATATAGCAGCCACTCAGTAAATTATAGAAATGAAGATCTAAATTAAGATATTCTCTACATTTACTTACATAACCTCAAAACGTTTCACTTTCATGTCATCAATATAGCATCAATATTATGTACAATTAATGAAAAATAGATGTATCATGATATTAACTATAATAATATTTAATTTCTAATGGTAATAATGTCATCAAACCACCTCAAGTTTCGTAGATTTGAATATCTAATACACAGCTGTACTCAGAAAATTATACACTGCAGAATCAGTTTTTAATAACAAATTGAATTGAGCTCTAAATATGTCTGCAATCCTGCAGGTCATTCGTGTAATAACCTATTGTTTATTCTAGTGTGTGTTTTGTTCTGAAATTCAATCAAGTCGGCCGTGATTCGATAAAATTAGTTCTCAAAACTGACAACAGATGAATTTTGGAAAATAGGAAAATTATGTAGGAACATTGACATTTCACTGAAAACTACTACTTTTCCGAAAAACTTTGGATGCCAGGCATGAAAATGAGGGGTCACTCATTAAAATCCGTTCAGCCGTTTTCCAGTAATTTCCATTACCAGTTCAAATTATATATATAGATAAAAGTCTAAATATTACTTCTGAAATCTTCAAAGTATGCATATGAATGAATTTACCTTCTAAAAAGGCGAGAACATACACGGAAAAAGTACGGTTATTTGGAATCAGTAATTCATAACACGAATATCTGCGAAGTTTAAGAAGTGTAACCAGCTTATAGCCAAGAAAAACGTTCATTTTCCTGGAAATCCGAGCTCTATAGTCCCGTCGCTCTAATTTCCGGCAGCCAATCGCGTTGCAGGTCGGCTACATTTAAACGTGCGCGTCTTGTGATTCGCTTATTCATTTCTTAAGGCTCGATAAATACTTAATATAATCGCCCGCCATTTTAGCTCTTTCGTTGGCGTTCACAGAAAGCACACGAAGACGTTATTTGCCGCTCAATTATTTGCTGAATTACATTGCGTTTGATTTATTATCATAGGAGCTACGACATGATAATGTTTAACGGCGTGGAAAATAGATTCCTCGTATGGTAGCTCGGCACCGTAAGAACAAAAATGGCGAACGATACTACCTACCTAGACTTTATAGAGCCTTCACTTTCTAAGACGTAAGCAAAGAGGCGGAGTCACGCCGGAAATAACAGCGTCGGGATTATAATTATGAATATTTTCAACAAAAATTGTTTACGAGAAACGAGACTCTATTGCAATATACTCGTCATGACTCAAATTGAAAAATGCATGACAAGCAAAATATAATACAAGGAATGTACATATTATAATAATTGCTACGCCGGCCTGGGTGGCGCAGCCGGTAGAGTGCTGGCCTTTTGAGTAATGGATTCTGTCCCGGTTCAGGTCGATGGCATGTAAGTGTGCTTAAATGCGACAGCCTCATGTCAGTAGATTTATTCTCATGTAAAAGAACGCCTGCCGGACAAAATTCCGACACACCGACGACGCTGATATAACCTCGGCAGTTGTGAGCGTCGTTAAATAAAACATAATTTAATTTTAGAAATAATTCCTACGCAAATTATTAGAACTTACAACAGACTGAGAGATAAACGGAAGTACAGTTCTAGACCATCTGTTAGTGACTTCTGATTGTACGTTTATTATCTTAATATCTCAGTGACGTCGAGAGAGATTCCGACCACTGTGCCTCATAGTGGCTGTCAAGGATGATTGCCTTAGTTTAGTCCATCGACTGAAGATAGGAGCGTCGCGATAACGGGTTGTCACGTGTTTATCTTAAATCTCTGCAACTGAACCGATTAATGCAGTTTTATGCCTCATTTCTCTGTGACATTCCTGTCAGAAGAGATTTAATGTGGATATTTATTGCAACTGTCCTTCTCCGTGACTGATGCTGGAGCGCTTCCAGCTACAAGTGCAGAGAACTGTGTTCCATTCCCGGTAAGAGAGTGAAACATTTGTCTCCTTCTCTTCGTGAATGGGTGTGTGGTCCTTGTTTTGTATTAGTCTTGTTTCGTCTAATGACTTTGTGCCATGCTGACAGCATGGTAATAGATTTTTTTTTTTTACATGGGGAATTTAATTGAAGTGAATTTTTATTATGGCAGATAGAGTAACTATCTCATGCCCCCATGTTACATTGCTACCTATGCACTTCATTAGAATCAGGTACCCAGCTTCGAAGCCGTTAGCCCTGTGAACTTACAGTATATTTATTTTCCCCTATTATCATATTATAGGATTATCTAAGAAATTAGTAAGATCTTTGTGATAGTAGAAAAGAAAGAGAGGGGCTCATCCCGACATTTGTCTTATTACTCAAGGAAAACCACGGAAAAACCTTGAGCAGGATGAGGTGTCGTGCTGACGACAAGCCAATTGGCTTCAGTGGGGTCTGTATATGTTTAGGTGGGAGGTTGTCTTATAATTATTGAAAATAGAGATACATTAATAGTAGCCTACATTATGCAACGAGCCTATAATGATAGTAATTAAGACGCGAGTATGTTTGTTTATGAAACGAGCGCAAGCGAGTTTCATAATTTTCATACGAGCGTCTTAATTACCATTATAGGCAAGTTTCATACGACTTTTCATGCTCGACCATATTTTTAACTTGAAATTATTCAGAAGTATTCATTTTATTTGTATCTGACTGAAGATCGGAAGTGACCTTGTGCATAGCTCGTAAATTGTGAGATGTGCGCAGACGCGAAAGTATTGACCTTGATGTAATGTAGAGAATAACATGAACTAATTTTGATATAACCTGGAAATTGATTTAAAATTGAAAAACGAGAAGACAAATTGAATTTATTTGAATATTATTTACAATTAACGCTAATTATTATAGTAACAGAACATAACCTTCTGCGTCAGTATTGGATTTCCAGCCTCCGTGACGTTTTGCTAGTTGTCTTTCGATTGCATATCCGAGAATAATCGAAAACCTGAACTTTAATGAATAGGTGTACTTTAATGACATGCATTAAAGGACTGCTACCAGGTGTTTAATTACTACATTTCGGCATGGTCGAGCATAAAACTACATAAATATTATTAAAAAAAAATACAATGCATCTATGCAGCCAATAACGTGATGACCTTGATACAGAGAAATAACATTATTAGTGCAATAGTAGACTTATGTCGGTCTGACGAGTCATGTGGTTGTTTAGTGTTCAAGTTGGTATTCATCTTGTACGTTGTCGTTCCAAGCTAGAGGGTGGAGTACGCTCTTAGGTCTTTTGGTTTATCTATAGCAGGGTTGTAGATACCCAGGGAAGAAATTAGTGGGTTGTTGCTGCTGTACGACTTGGTGTACGTGCAGAAGGCTTGATTTGAGATATATTCTTGAATAGTCCAAATTTCGAGTTCTTTATGAATCAGTATAGCAGGCTTTACTCTAGGAAGTCCTGTAATGAATCTTAAAATTTCATTTTGGAAAACCTGTAATTTTTTAAGAACTGTGATAGCTGCATGTCCCCAAGCAGGACAAGCATATAATATTATTGACCTAATTAATGTTTAATACAAAGTCAAGACTGTATGCGTGTTTAAATGTCTGCTTTTATTTAAAATTGGGTACAGCTCCACCACTCTAGAATTGGCAAGTCTGAGTTTCTGTAGTACGTGTTCGGAAAATGTGAGCGGTCTGTCTAGAGTTACTCCGAGATACTTAACTGTAGTATAGAATCCCGCTGGTATAGATTTATAAACTTGACAAAAACTGTAATCTCACATTCAGTGATGGGACCATGGCTTGAAACTACAAAATTCTTGTAACAGTGTTAATAAAATTATTAACGTTTTAATTAATAAAATGGTAAATATGCTAATATAAAAAGTGACAATAGAAAAAAATGAAAGTTTCTGGTTTTTTCTACCTCAGATATTAGGGTCTGTGATATTTATAACGTTTTCTTGCTTGTCGTGGGTTTCAGATATTAGGGTCTGTGATATTTATAACGTTTTTTTGCTTGTCGTGGCTTTCAGATATTAGGGTCTGTGATATTTATAACGTTTTTTTGCTTGTCGTGGCTTTCAGATATTAGGGTCTGTGATATTTATAACGTTTGTTTGCTTGTCGTGGCTTTCAGATATTAGGGTATGTGATATTTATAACGTTTTTTTGCTTGTCGTGGCTTTCAGATATTAGGGTCTGTGATATTTATAACGTTTTTTTGCTTGTCGTGTCTTTCAGATATTAGGGTCTGTGATATTTATACCGTTTTTTTTGCTTGTCGTGGCTTTCAGATATTAGGGTCTGTGATATTGATAACGTTTTTTTTTTGCTTTTCGTGGCTTTCAGATATTAGGGTCTGTGATATTTATATCGTTTTTTTGCTTGTCGTGGCTTTCAGATATTAGGGTTTGTGATATTTATAACGTTTTTTTGCTTGTCGTGGCTTTCAGATATTAGGGTCTGTGATATTTATAACGTTTTTTTGCTTGTCGTGGCTTTCGGATATTAGGGTCTGTGATATTTATAACGTTTTTGTTTTTTGCTTATCGTGGCTTTCAGATATTAGGGTCTGTGATATTTATAACGTTTTTTTTTTGCTTGTCGTGGCTTTCGGATATTACGGTCTGTGATATTTATAACGTTTTTTTTTGCTTATCGTGGCTTTCAGATATTAGGGTCTGTAATATTTATAACTTTTTTTGCTTGTTGTGGCTTTCAGATATTAGGGTCTGTGATATTTCTAACGTTTCTTTGCTTGTCGTGGCTTTCAGATATTAGGGTCTGTGATATTTATAACGTTTTTTGCTTGTTGTGGCTTTCAGATATTAGGGTCTGTGATATTTATAACGTTTCTTTGCTTGTCGTGGCTTTCAGGTATTAGGGTCTGTGATATTTTGTAACTTTTTTTTTGCTTGTCGTGGCTTTCAGATATTAGGGTCTGTGATATTTATAACGTTTTTTTGCTTGTAGTGGCTTTCAGATATTAGGGTCTGTGATATTTATAACTTTTTTTGCTTGTAGTGGCTTTCAGATATTAGGGTCTGTGATATTTATAACTTTTTTTGCTTGTAGTGGCTTTCAGATATTAGGGTCTGTGATATTTATAACGTTTTTTTTTTTTTGCTTGTAGTGGCTTTCAGATATTAGGGTCTGTGATATTTATAACGTTTTTTTGCTTGTAGTGGCTTTCAGATATTAGGGTCTGTGATATTTATAACTTTTTTTGCTTGTAGTGGCTTTCAGATATTAGGGTTTGTGATATTTATAACTTTTTTTGCTTGTAGTGGCTTTCAGATATTAGGGTCTGTGATATTTATAACGTTTTTTTGCTTGTAGTGGCTTTCAGATATTAGGGTCTGTGATATTTATAACGTTTTTTTGCTTGTAGTGGCTTTCAGATATTAGGGTCTGTGATATTTATAAGGTTTTTTTGCTTGTAGTGGCTTTCAGATATTAGGGTCTGTGATATTTATAACTTTTTTTGCTTGTCGTGGCTTTCAGATATTAGGGTCTGTGATATTTATAACGTTTTTTTGCTTGTAGTGGCTTTCAGATATTAGGGTCTGTGATATTTATAACTTTTTTTGCTTGTCGTGGCTTTCAGATATTAGGGTCTGTAATATTTATAAAGTTTTTTTGCTTGTCGTGGCTTTCAGATATTAGGGTCTGTGATATTTATAACGTTTTTTTGCTTGTAGTGGCTTTCAGATATTAGGGTCTGTGATATTTATAACGTTTTTTTGCTTGTCGTGGCTTTCAGATATTAGGGTCTGTAATATTTATAAATTTTTTTTGCTTGTCGTGGCTTTCAGATATTAGGGTCTGTGATATTTATAAGGTTTTTTTGCTTGTAGTGGCTTTTAAATGAACTTATACAGGGTGTTAACTAATGTGTGGGAAACCTGTGGGTCAGCCATGTACATACTCTGTTCAGATAAGTAAGTTAAATCCTAATAATGGGACATCAGGATCAGGGTATTATATTCCAAAATATCAAGAAAGTTATTTCCTACCATGTTCATCCTCCTCCAGTCTTGACGTTCAATTGCTAGCTATTGATGCTGCTCTTCAGTGTGTTACTCAAATTTCTGAAAAATCTATTTGCATACTTACCGACTCCAAGGGGGCTATATTTAATATAATTAAATATGTTCCAGACCTATATGCACATAGAATTATTGCACTTCAGAAACAACTAAGTAAACTAAAAAAACTCCAAAAGGAAATAACATTTCAATGGATACCTAGTCATTGTGGTATACCTGGAAACGAGAAAGTCGATAATATTGCAAAACAGGCAACATATTTGCAACCAAGGCCTCTTCAAGTGATATCTCTCTATCCAATGCTTTTGCTTCAGTAAAGTCTCATTTTAAAACTTACGGATCAACAATTGGCTCTCTTCTGACAAAGGAAAAATTTTACAGTCCGTACAAAAGAAACCAAATGACCTGGAAATGTACAGAAACTTGCCTAGACATGTTCAAACATTTTTAACAAGAGCCAGAACAAGTCACATTGTCACACAATTGTACCTACACCGATTTCACATTTCTGATAATCCTACTTGTCTGTGGTGTAATGATCATGATGAAGATCTGGAACACATTCTTCTATACTGTCCATCCATAAACCATAAAAGAAATAAATTAAAATCATCAGTACCAGTTGCAGAAGACACAGCCCTGCACGAGTTTCATTGTTAAAACAAAATCAATGGTTCAATGAACTTGTAAAAATTTCTATGGTTAAGTACTCTTTGTCCCTTGTGGCAGCTCACGAATGGTGAGAAGATTTATAAATTACTATTGACTACACCCCAACTCTGGCTACTAGCAACGGGCATCTATAATGAACACCGATCAAAATACCCCTCATTTCTCGTGAAAAACAACAACTGAATAGACTACAGTGGACTATATTGGACTTTATGTTGTCAGCAAACAGCTGGATACATTAAGAAGATTGATTTCAAAATGAACTAAAACATCAGGATTTGTATGAATTTTTTAGTACTTGAAGAGCTATTTTGTATACCTGGCAGAAAGAAAAAAAAAACAGGGGAACGTAATGATTATTTCTTGATCCATGCACAATGAAAATCTGTTTAAAAAAAAAAACGACCACAGGATTTCAACGTCCCAGCTCAAAATAGGGTTTTCATTTTCGAGAGAACATCCATATTGGTTAAAGATGTTAATGCAACAATGTTTTTTTCCTGTATCATTCATCCAAAGGGAATCAACTCGGACATAAGGTAAAAATAGGTAGAAATCAAGTCTGGAATCAACTTCGACGTCATTCATGAGGATTTTGGAATCAATCCGGACGCAGCCATCAAAACAAAGCAAAATTGACTGTTTATTTTTGTGAACTTTTATTGCTTGTTTTTAGGTCCATTATCCATTCCCCATAAAGTTTTCCACTTATTAGTTAACATCCTGTATATTTGCAAATCAAGATTTCAGGTATAACTCCCTGTAAAGTTGATTTGAATCATTTTGAGGGAAAAATTGTTCCGGAGCCGGGTATCGAACCCGGGACCTTTGGTTTAACGTACCAACGCTCTACCACTGAGCTACTCGGGAACTCTAACCCACACCGTTCCAATTTTTCCCTCTATATCCACAGACCTCAAAGTGGGCTGACAACCGTCAAGCAACCAACTTCGAGTGCACACTAACTCCGTGTGACTTTAAATTGTGGTTTTCTGTTAACGAACAGTGACGTGTATTATGCAAATCAAGATTTCAGGTATAACTCCCTGTAAAGTTGATTTGAATAATTTTGAGGGAAAAATTGTTCCGGAGCCGGGTATCGAACCCGGGACCAAAATTATTCAAATCAACTTTACAGGGAGTTATACCTGAAATCTTGATTTGCATAATAAACGTCACTGTTCGTTAACAGAAAACCACAATTTAAAGTCACACGGAGTTAGTGTGCACTCGAAGTTGGTTGCTTGACGGTTGTCAGCCCACTTTGAGGTCTGTGGATATAGAGGGAAAAATTGGAACGGTGTCGGTTAGAGTTCCCGAGTAGCTCAGTGGTAGAGCGTTGGTACGTTAAACCAAAGGTCCCGGGTTCGATACCCGGCTCCGGAACAATTTTTCCCTCAAAATTAGTCACCCTGCATATTTCATTAACATTATGAAATGCTGAATGTTTGCGAATCGCGTGATGTA
>NC_091130.1:141180451-141190451 GCF_040183065.1 Periplaneta americana | reverse complement strand
AAACTAGTTCGATTAATTAAAATGTGTCTCAGTGAAACATACAGCAGAGTCCGTATAGGTCAGTTTCTATCTGATCCTTTTCCAATTCACTGCGGGCTAAAGCAGGGAGATGCACTATCACCTTTACTTTTTAACTTCGCTTTAGAATATGCCATTAGGAAAGTTCAGGATAACAGGCAGGGTTTGGAATTGAACGGGCTACATCAGCTTCTTGTCTATGCAGATGACGTGAATATGTTAGGAGAAAATCCACAAACGGTTAGGGAAAACACGGAAATTTTACTTGAAGCAAGTAAAGCGATCGGTTTGGAAGTAAATCCCGAAAAGACAAAGTATATGATTATGTCTCGTGACGGGAATATTGTACGAAATGGAAATATAAATATTGGAGATTTATCCTTCGAAGAGGTGGAAAAATTCAAATATCTTGGAGCAACAGTAACAAATGTAAATGACACTCGGGAGGAAATTAAACGCAGAATAAATATGGGAAATGCCTGTTATTATTCGGTTGAGAAGCTCTTATCATCCAGTCTGCTGTCCAAAAATCTGAAAGTTAGAATTTATAAAACAGTTATATTACCGGTTGTTCTATATGGCTGTGAAACTTGGACTCTCACTCTGAGAGAGGAACATAGGTTAAGGGTGTTTGAGAATAAGGTGCTTAGGAAAATATTTGGGGCTAAGCGGGATGAAGTTACAGGAGAATGGAGAAAGTTACACAACACAGAACTGCACGCATTGTATTCTTCACCTGACATAATTAGGAACTTGAAATCCAGACGTTTGAGATGGGCAGGGCATGTAGCACGTATGGGCGAATCCAGAAATGCATATAGAGTGTTAGTTGGGAGACCGGAGGGAAAAAGACCTTTAGGGAGGCCGAGACGTAGATGGGAGGATAATATTAAAATGGATTTGAGGGAGGTGGGGTATGATGATAGAGACTGGATTAATCTTGCACAGGATAGGGACCGCTGGCGGGCTTATGTGAGGGCGGCAATGAACCTTCGGGTTCCTTAAAAGCCATTTGTAAGTAAGTAAGTAAGTAAGTAAACATAAAATATAATATATACAGAAAAACTATAGCTCACCTCTGAAAGAGTAGAACTCGTGCTCAGGGGCGGATTCCTGAATTGAAATTAAGAATGATATAGCTTTAGTTAAAAATTGGGAAAAAAATCTGTACAAAGTAACTAAGGAATTAACAACACATTTTTAGCATTCTCTATTTGTAATATTCCTTTACCTTTATAGCTAAAGAGAAGAGGTATTTTACAAACAACTTCAAATTAGTGTAATTCTGAATATATTGAGAATAGGATCCATGTGTATATCAAATATAAATATGTCTTCGGAAGGGGGAAAGAAACTGGTCACCCTACCCCATTATCTCCTGGCCCACTTGCCTCATAAGTGGTCTTTCTTCGTATCACATGTGAGGTTCAAACCTGTCTTCGGACAGTTTACTAAACAACGTGTCCACACCTGTGGAGTAACGGCTAGCGCGTCTGGCCGCGAAACCAGGTGGCCCGGGTTCGATTCTCGGCAGGGGCAAATTACCTGGTTGAGGTTTTCTCCGGGGTTTTTCCCTCAGCCCAATATGAGCAAATGCTAGGTAACTTTCGGTGCTGGGCCCCGGACTCATTTCACCGGCATTATCACCTTCATCTGGTTTAGACGCTAAATAACCTACTTAAAAAAAACAATAACGTCTTTGGAAATAAGCTCGATAAATGGCTGTAACTCCTCGTGAATCACCCTGTATATAAACAATAAATGAGAACATGAAAAAAAAAAACTTTGTACGTAGAATAAAATTAAGTGTTATTGATAATATCTGTGGGGCCAATTAAATATAACAGTGCATATGGAAATACGTCTCCATTTAAAAATGTAAAATATATGCACATAAATTGCCTGATATATTCTGTGATAATTCTATTCAATCTGTTCATATGACTATTGCATTTTCCATTTAACTGTTAGCTGATCTATGCCATAGCAGCCTCTGTTACAGGCCTTCATGGCTTACATGCATATCTCTGCATTAAAATATGAAGCCGCGGCACAAATGTCACACAGAAATTCATTGTGGCCATTGTAAAACTTCTGCAGTGACATTAGCTCTGGAAACGACCTTTATTTCCTTAAAAAATGTAACCATTATGAAAGGTATCCAGAATGGATACTTGTGCACGTGAGAAATGCTCCCTATCCTGCAAATCAGCTTAACTGTTGTATTATCAGTAAGTGTATTTCATTTATTTTGTGTTGGTATGGGTACAGTACTGTCACGTTAATGCTGTAGAAGCTCCGGTCAAATCCGATTACGGATATTATTTTTATACAGATTTCATAAAGCGGCTGTGATTCATGTTGAATTATTAACGTGTCGTATTAGTTGCGATGTATAGATCCTTCATTAGAAATATTGTGGACTACAACTGACGGCTTACATGCGAATTCAATAATGCTCTTTCGTCGAAAATATCGGAAGCATGCTGTTACGTTATTTCATCATCTGCCGCATCTACCACCACCACCACCACCACCACCACCACCACCACCACCACCACCACCACCACCACCACCACCATCGTCAACATCGTCACTCCACAGGTGTGCACATGACGATATATAATACTAGTGGCTTGTGCAGCAAATACTACTGCAAACTAAGTTCGTTAGACGTTCAAATAAAAATTTTTCAGATTTATTTTCAATGAAGAATACTTGTCTTTTTGATAGTTATTTGCTTCCATAATAATGAAACATACTCCCTCAAATACTTTTTCTTGAACCCATCCAACTTCAGTTTTTGCGTTTCAACGCGAAAACGCAAGTATCAATGTCAGGACGATAGCAATAGCTATTTCACGTCATTGTGGATTGTAGGCAAAAGTTAAAAAAATGTCAGGTTTGCTAAGCTTTTGAACAATAGCATTTTCGTATAGCTGCTGCATCTAGAACTTGAAATGTAGAGCGTAAAATCATTTTATCCTACTAAGAGATCTAGCTGAAATGATCTGGAGACTACAACATTTTCTAGGCCTCTTATTTTATCAGTAAGTAATACCTTTTGATCTTTCCTTAGGAACTGTAATTTTTGTGCTCTCTCGAGCCAATACTGAAGACAACGACACATATCAATATCTACACTACACCGCCATTAAGTATATGAAAAAGACCCAACCCCACTGGGTTAATAAGTATAAAAATATTTGATTTTTAATAACAATATTATTATCTTACTTAAGTTTTGTAGTTATATATAGCAGCCACTCAGTAAATTATAGAAATGAAGATCTAAATTAAGATATTCTCTACATTTACTTACATAACCTCAAAACGTTTCACTTTCATGTCATCAATATAGCATCAATATTATGTACAATTAATGAAAAATAGATGTATCATGATATTAACTATAATAATATTTAATTTCTAATGGTAATAATGTCATCAAACCACCTCAAGTTTCGTAGATTTGAATATCTAATACACAGCTGTACTCAGAAAATTATACACTGCAGAATCAGTTTTTAATAACAAATTGAATTGAGCTCTAAATATGTCTGCAATCCTGCAGGTCATTCGTGTAATAACCTATTGTTTATTCTAGTGTGTGTTTTGTTCTGAAATTCAATCAAGTCGGCCGTGATTCGATAAAATTAGTTCTCAAAACTGACAACAGATGAATTTTGGAAAATAGGAAAATTATGTAGGAACATTGACATTTCACTGAAAACTACTACTTTTCCGAAAAACTTTGGATGCCAGGCATGAAAATGAGGGGTCACTCATTAAAATCCGTTCAGCCGTTTTCCAGTAATTTCCATTACCAGTTCAAATTATATATATAGATAAAAGTCTAAATATTACTTCTGAAATCTTCAAAGTATGCATATGAATGAATTTACCTTCTAAAAAGGCGAGAACATACACGGAAAAAGTACGGTTATTTGGAATCAGTAATTCATAACACGAATATCTGCGAAGTTTAAGAAGTGTAACCAGCTTATAGCCAAGAAAAACGTTCATTTTCCTGGAAATCCGAGCTCTATAGTCCCGTCGCTCTAATTTCCGGCAGCCAATCGCGTTGCAGGTCGGCTACATTTAAACGTGCGCGTCTTGTGATTCGCTTATTCATTTCTTAAGGCTCGATAAATACTTAATATAATCGCCCGCCATTTTAGCTCTTTCGTTGGCGTTCACAGAAAGCACACGAAGACGTTATTTGCCGCTCAATTATTTGCTGAATTACATTGCGTTTGATTTATTATCATAGGAGCTACGACATGATAATGTTTAACGGCGTGGAAAATAGATTCCTCGTATGGTAGCTCGGCACCGTAAGAACAAAAATGGCGAACGATACTACCTACCTAGACTTTATAGAGCCTTCACTTTCTAAGACGTAAGCAAAGAGGCGGAGTCACGCCGGAAATAACAGCGTCGGGATTATAATTATGAATATTTTCAACAAAAATTGTTTACGAGAAACGAGACTCTATTGCAATATACTCGTCATGACTCAAATTGAAAAATGCATGACAAGCAAAATATAATACAAGGAATGTACATATTATAATAATTGCTACGCCGGCCTGGGTGGCGCAGCCGGTAGAGTGCTGGCCTTTTGAGTAATGGATTCTGTCCCGGTTCAGGTCGATGGCATGTAAGTGTGCTTAAATGCGACAGCCTCATGTCAGTAGATTTATTCTCATGTAAAAGAACGCCTGCCGGACAAAATTCCGACACACCGACGACGCTGATATAACCTCGGCAGTTGTGAGCGTCGTTAAATAAAACATAATTTAATTTTAGAAATAATTCCTACGCAAATTATTAGAACTTACAACAGACTGAGAGATAAACGGAAGTACAGTTCTAGACCATCTGTTAGTGACTTCTGATTGTACGTTTATTATCTTAATATCTCAGTGACGTCGAGAGAGATTCCGACCACTGTGCCTCATAGTGGCTGTCAAGGATGATTGCCTTAGTTTAGTCCATCGACTGAAGATAGGAGCGTCGCGATAACGGGTTGTCACGTGTTTATCTTAAATCTCTGCAACTGAACCGATTAATGCAGTTTTATGCCTCATTTCTCTGTGACATTCCTGTCAGAAGAGATTTAATGTGGATATTTATTGCAACTGTCCTTCTCCGTGACTGATGCTGGAGCGCTTCCAGCTACAAGTGCAGAGAACTGTGTTCCATTCCCGGTAAGAGAGTGAAACATTTGTCTCCTTCTCTTCGTGAATGGGTGTGTGGTCCTTGTTTTGTATTAGTCTTGTTTCGTCTAATGACTTTGTGCCATGCTGACAGCATGGTAATAGATTTTTTTTTTTTACATTGGGGAATTTAATTGAAGTGAATTTTTATTATGGCAGATAGAGTAACTATCTCATGCCCCCATGTTACATTGCTACCTATGCACTTCATTAGAATCAGGTACCCAGCTTCGAAGCCGTTAGCCCTGTGAACTTACAGTATATTTATTTTCCCCTATTATCATATTATAGGATTATCTAAGAAATTAGTAAGATCTTTGTGATAGTAGAAAAGAAAGAGAGGGGCTCATCCCGACATTTGTCTTATTACTCAAGGAAAACCACGGAAAAACCTTGAGCAGGATGAGGTGTCGTGCTGACGACAAGCCAATTGGCTTCAGTGGGGTCTGTATATGTTTAGGTGGGAGGTTGTCTTATAATTATTGAAAATAGAGATACATTAATAGTAGCCTACATTATGCAACGAGCCTATAATGATAGTAATTAAGACGCGAGTATGTTTGTTTATGAAACGAGCGCAAGCGAGTTTCATAATTTTCATACGAGCGTCTTAATTACCATTATAGGCAAGTTTCATACGACTTTTCATGCTCGACCATATTTTTAACTTGAAATTATTCAGAAGTATTCATTTTATTTGTATCTGACTGAAGATCGGAAGTGACCTTGTGCATAGCTCGTAAATTGTGAGATGTGCGCAGACGCGAAAGTATTGACCTTGATGTAATGTAGAGAATAACATGAACTAATTTTGATATAACCTGGAAATTGATTTAAAATTGAAAAACGAGAAGACAAATTGAATTTATTTGAATATTATTTACAATTAACGCTAATTATTATAGTAACAGAACATAACCTTCTGCGTCAGTATTGGATTTCCAGCCTCCGTGACGTTTTGCTAGTTGTCTTTCGATTGCATATCCGAGAATAATCGAAAACCTGAACTTTAATGAATAGGTGTACTTTAATGACATGCATTAAAGGACTGCTACCAGGTGTTTAATTACTACATTTCGGCATGGTCGAGCATAAAACTACATAAATATTATTAAAAAAAAATACAATGCATCTATGCAGCCAATAACGTGATGACCTTGATACAGAGAAATAACATTATTAGTGCAATAGTAGACTTATGTCGGTCTGACGAGTCATGTGGTTGTTTAGTGTTCAAGTTGGTATTCATCTTGTACGTTGTCGTTCCAAGCTAGAGGGTGGAGTACGCTCTTAGGTCTTTTGGTTTATCTATAGCAGGGTTGTAGATACCCAGGGAAGAAATTAGTGGGTTGTTGCTGCTGTACGACTTGGTGTACGTGCAGAAGGCTTGATTTGAGATATATTCTTGAATAGTCCAAATTTCGAGTTCTTTATGAATCAGTATAGCAGGCTTTACTCTAGGAAGTCCTGTAATGAATCTTAAAATTTCATTTTGGAAAACCTGTAATTTTTTAAGAACTGTGATAGCTGCATGTCCCCAAGCAGGACAAGCATATAATATTATTGACCTAATTAATGTTTAATACAAAGTCAAGACTGTATGCGTGTTTAAATGTCTGCTTTTATTTAAAATTGGGTACAGCTCCACCACTCTAGAATTGGCAAGTCTGAGTTTCTGTAGTACGTGTTCGGAAAATGTGAGCGGTCTGTCTAGAGTTACTCCGAGATACTTAACTGTAGTATAGAATCCCGCTGGTATAGATTTATAAACTTGACAAAAACTGTAATCTCACATTCAGTGATGGGACCATGGCTTGAAACTACAAAATTCTTGTAACAGTGTTAATAAAATTATTAACGTTTTAATTAATAAAATGGTAAATATGCTAATATAAAAAGTGACAATAGAAAAAAATGAAAGTTTCTGGTTTTTTCTACCTCAGATATTAGGGTCTGTGATATTTATAACGTTTTCTTGCTTGTCGTGGGTTTCAGATATTAGGGTCTGTGATATTTATAACGTTTTTTTGCTTGTCGTGGCTTTCAGATATTAGGGTCTGTGATATTTATAACGTTTTTTTGCTTGTCGTGGCTTTCAGATATTAGGGTCTGTGATATTTATAACGTTTGTTTGCTTGTCGTGGCTTTCAGATATTAGGGTATGTGATATTTATAACGTTTTTTTGCTTGTCGTGGCTTTCAGATATTAGGGTCTGTGATATTTATAACGTTTTTTTGCTTGTCGTGTCTTTCAGATATTAGGGTCTGTGATATTTATACCGTTTTTTTTGCTTGTCGTGGCTTTCAGATATTAGGGTCTGTGATATTGATAACGTTTTTTTTTTGCTTTTCGTGGCTTTCAGATATTAGGGTCTGTGATATTTATATCGTTTTTTTGCTTGTCGTGGCTTTCAGATATTAGGGTTTGTGATATTTATAACGTTTTTTTGCTTGTCGTGGCTTTCAGATATTAGGGTCTGTGATATTTATAACGTTTTTTTGCTTGTCGTGGCTTTCGGATATTAGGGTCTGTGATATTTATAACGTTTTTGTTTTTTGCTTATCGTGGCTTTCAGATATTAGGGTCTGTGATATTTATAACGTTTTTTTTTTGCTTGTCGTGGCTTTCGGATATTACGGTCTGTGATATTTATAACGTTTTTTTTTGCTTATCGTGGCTTTCAGATATTAGGGTCTGTAATATTTATAACTTTTTTTGCTTGTTGTGGCTTTCAGATATTAGGGTCTGTGATATTTCTAACGTTTCTTTGCTTGTCGTGGCTTTCAGATATTAGGGTCTGTGATATTTATAACGTTTTTTGCTTGTTGTGGCTTTCAGATATTAGGGTCTGTGATATTTATAACGTTTCTTTGCTTGTCGTGGCTTTCAGGTATTAGGGTCTGTGATATTTTGTAACTTTTTTTTTGCTTGTCGTGGCTTTCAGATATTAGGGTCTGTGATATTTATAACGTTTTTTTGCTTGTAGTGGCTTTCAGATATTAGGGTCTGTGATATTTATAACTTTTTTTGCTTGTAGTGGCTTTCAGATATTAGGGTCTGTGATATTTATAACTTTTTTTGCTTGTAGTGGCTTTCAGATATTAGGGTCTGTGATATTTATAACGTTTTTTTTTTTTGCTTGTAGTGGCTTTCAGATATTAGGGTCTGTGATATTTATAACGTTTTTTTGCTTGTAGTGGCTTTCAGATATTAGGGTCTGTGATATTTATAACTTTTTTTGCTTGTAGTGGCTTTCAGATATTAGGGTTTGTGATATTTATAACTTTTTTTGCTTGTAGTGGCTTTCAGATATTAGGGTCTGTGATATTTATAACGTTTTTTTGCTTGTAGTGGCTTTCAGATATTAGGGTCTGTGATATTTATAACGTTTTTTTGCTTGTAGTGGCTTTCAGATATTAGGGTCTGTGATATTTATAAGGTTTTTTTGCTTGTAGTGGCTTTCAGATATTAGGGTCTGTGATATTTATAACTTTTTTTGCTTGTCGTGGCTTTCAGATATTAGGGTCTGTGATATTTATAACGTTTTTTTGCTTGTAGTGGCTTTCAGATATTAGGGTCTGTGATATTTATAACTTTTTTTGCTTGTCGTGGCTTTCAGATATTAGGGTCTGTAATATTTATAAAGTTTTTTTGCTTGTCGTGGCTTTCAGATATTAGGGTCTGTGATATTTATAACGTTTTTTTGCTTGTAGTGGCTTTCAGATATTAGGGTCTGTGATATTTATAACGTTTTTTTGCTTGTCGTGGCTTTCAGATATTAGGGTCTGTAATATTTATAAATTTTTTTTGCTTGTCGTGGCTTTCAGATATTAGGGTCTGTGATATTTATAAGGTTTTTTTGCTTGTAGTGGCTTTTAAATGAACTTATACAGGGTGTTAACTAATGTGTGGGAAACCTGTGGGTCAGCCATGTACATACTCTGTTCAGATAAGTAAGTTAAATCCTAATAATGGGACATCAGGATCAGGGTATTATATTCCAAAATATCAAGAAAGTTATTTCCTACCATGTTCATCCTCCTCCAGTCTTGACGTTCAATTGCTAGCTATTGATGCTGCTCTTCAGTGTGTTACTCAAATTTCTGAAAAATCTATTTGCATACTTACCGACTCCAAGGGGGCTATATTTAATATAATTAAATATGTTCCAGACCTATATGCACATAGAATTATTGCACTTCAGAAACAACTAAGTAAACTAAAAAAACTCCAAAAGGAAATAACATTTCAATGGATACCTAGTCATTGTGGTATACCTGGAAACGAGAAAGTCGATAATATTGCAAAACAGGCAACATATTTGCAACCAAGGCCTCTTCAAGTGATATCTCTCTATCCAATGCTTTTGCTTCAGTAAAGTCTCATTTTAAAACTTACGGATCAACAATTGGCTCTCTTCTGACAAAGGAAAAATTTTACAGTCCGTACAAAAGAAACCAAATGACCTGGAAATGTACAGAAACTTGCCTAGACATGTTCAAACATTTTTAACAAGAGCCAGAACAAGTCACATTGTCACACAATTGTACCTACACCGATTTCACATTTCTGATAATCCTACTTGTCTGTGGTGTAATGATCATGATGAAGATCTGGAACACATTCTTCTATACTGTCCATCCATAAACCATAAAAGAAATAAATTAAAATCATCAGTACCAGTTGCAGAAGACACAGCCCTGCACGAGTTTCATTGTTAAAACAAAATCAATGGTTCAATGAACTTGTAAAAATTTCT